>NW_025763464.1:0-123457 GCF_003444635.1 Morchella importuna | reverse complement strand
AGAGCATTTAGAGCGCCGGGTGGAGATGTTCACATGTTTGCAGGTTCCGATACCAATCTTCCAAAGACCTGAGGTGTACGAGGTTCACAATATCAGGTGTACGGGAAACGCGGCTTTTAGGAAGGGAAAATAAGAAAGGATTGGGTATGGGTGTCGGTAGCGTCCTCAGAGGAGTGGGAGTGTTTCGGGGACGCTTACCAGGACGTGTCGAGGCTTGTTCAAGCTGCGGGACAGTGGGGGGCGAGCACATAGACTATGTATAGTGAGCTACTCGAGGCAAAGGATCGTAGTATCACTGATAGCTCACATGGGCTCCTGAAGGTTTGTAGGAGGAGGAGGAAGAAGATGTGGGTCGTTAATATTCGGAGTATATTGGGAATGGCCCATTTGTTTGAGGTGGAGACTGGTAATTGGTTGGTAAATACTAGGATAGACTTGCGTACGTGGAATGAATTTAGTTGAATACTTGTAAAGCCGTGAGGGCATTCTTGAGTGCTCTAGGAACGTTAGACCCAATTGGACTCTCTAATTCAAAATTCGTGTCGTTCTGCTATGCATGCGGATTGGAAGAACGAGGTAAAGTTTCGGCCGCTCAGTATCTGAGTCTGGCTATCCAGCAAGCTCGCTCCAGGAGGTCAATGCCAGTCCATGTTTGCTGCTTATGCATGGACATTGAGCTTTTCAGACGAGCCGTACCATGGCCTCAACCTCAAGGCTAATTATGCCTTTCACGAATCGACAGAAACATACACGTCCGTCAAAGGTTGGGTAGTCGTCACCAGTATACAGGACAGTGCTCGTATCAGTATCCCGCGACTGACGTACAGCGGCGTTGAGGATACCCACGTTAGATATCTTTTGAGGACTGGTGCGGCCTTCCTATCCTTTGAGGACGGTGTATCAATCCAAAGGAGCCCAAATGAGGGTTGCCTCACCTTGAGTGGGTATGACAAATGCCTCAGCTCTGTGAGCATTGGTGAGTGCTCTGGGAGCACTCGCGGAAGCCCTCGCGGGAGCGTTCGCGGGAGCGTTCGCGGGAGGCATTCGCGGGGCATGGGTGCCGTGAGAGCATTCGCGTGCCGTGAGAGCATTCGCCGTGCCGTGAGAGCATTCGTCGTGCCGTGAGAGCATTCGTCGTGCCGTGAGAGCATTCAAGAAAACTGTGAGAGCATTGGGAAGTGCTCGCGTGTACTACTGACGTAATCAAAAGAAGCAAAAGTTCCTAGGTACTGTGGGCGGAGTCACTCCATCCTAGCGTCTCCGGAGGGGGAGGGAATCTCATGGCGGCCCAGGCGACCAGAGCATTGGCGAGTGCCCTCGGACGTGAGCCATATCTCCTGACGGTCCCAGAGAGTGGGACGGTCCTGCGGCGGAGCCTGGCGCGAGGGTTGTACTCTGGCGGTGCCGGACGCGCTGGGCGCTCGTGGCGCAGAATGCCCGCCAGGACGTAGGGGCTGCGCCCTGGGTAATAGGCGAGCTTGCTGATGTCTGCCTCTGAATTAGTCTTTGGTAAGTGTCTCCAGGATGGATCCGGCTGTGCATAGTCTTGTTGCCACTATTTTTCCAATACCTTGCTGAAGCATTACAATAGGGAAATTGGTCGGTAGGCTTTGGCTGATGAGTAGTCGGGTTTTCCTGGTTTTGGGATTGGTACACATTTTGCCACTTTCCATCGGTCTGGTTGGACTCCGTGGCGTAACATGGCTGAGAACATGTCTTGAAATAGTTGGATGTTTGCTTTGATCGTAGCCTGGATGAATGGGTATGGGATGCCGTCGGGGCCGGTGGCCGAGTGTGTTGGGCATGATTTGATTGCGGATGTGATTTCTTCTGGTGTAACTTCCTGGAAGGTGTCACTAAGATCAAAGGATGGGGGTCTGATTTAAAGTGGGGGGTTGTTGGGGGACGTCCAATTTGTGGGGAAGAGTTGAGCTCTTGGAGCTTGGCACTTCCCCGCAAACGTTTCTTCACCTTGTATGGTTGGGATTGTAACATCCCTTCTTCTTCCTGCATTGACTAGTTTCCAGATAGTGCTTCCTTTAGCCAACGCGAGTTCCTTCTCCCTTTGTTCTGCTTTGGCTTTGCGAATCAGTGATGTCCATTTCCTGCTCGTTTTCCTGAATGTTTCTCTGTCCTCCTCTTTTTGGGTTTTCCTGGCTTTCCTTTCCGCTGTGTTGAGGGTTGTTTTGAACTTCTTCAACTCCAGGGTCCACCATTTTTTGGATTTGATGTATCCTTGGCTCCATGGGGTGACTTGGTCTATCAGGTTGTCTATGTGTTCAAGTATGAAGTCGACTGTTTGCTTTGTATGACCCTGGGATTCCCACGCCTCGGGGGGAATTGGAAGCCTGAGATGTTTTCTTCCAGTTTTTCCCAGTTCGTTCGGTGCCATAGTCTTCTAGGTATGTGGGGGGTTTTTCTATCCGTAATTGTACTATGGTTTTCCCGTGGTCGGAGCCTGCGCCATGGCGGTCGATGTTCCAGCGGACGTCATGGTCCAGGATAGGTCCTTTGATCAGGGTCAGGTCGATGATGGTTGGTCTGTTGTTGTTTCTGGGGAAGTGTGTGAATTCGCCCGATTCGTTGAGCAGGGATAGCTTTTGTCGGTCAATCCATTTTTTGAGTTTCTTGGATCCAGATTTGTCTGCTCTGATTGTGTTGGTGTAGTCGTGGGATCTGTGTCTATACCAGAGTTGGTGGTGGCTATTGAAGTCTCCCATGACGAGGCAGTTTTGGATGGTGTTTATCTGGCGGGAGATTTCTGTGAAGGGCCCGCTTCGCCCTGGTGAGTATATATTGAGGATTTGTGTCTTTTGGTTCTGGATTTCCTCCGTGACGGAGACGATGAAGTTGTTGTGCGTGTAATGGTGTTTTGGTTTTAGGTTGGCGTGTTTTCTGATATATGTTGCGGCTTTGGTGCCCTTGTTGCTGGCTGTGAATAGATAGAAAAGGGGGGATTCCGGTGGGTGGCCGTCCTTGTTGTTCCATGGTTCCTGTAACAAAAGAAAAAGTATGTTGTGGTCCTGTTCTGCTTCCTCCACTACTGACTTTGTTGTGAGCTCGTTTTTCGCACAGTTCAGTTGTTGTGCGATAGCCGTAGTTTTTTTGATGTGACTCATTGGGTGTTATCCATGGCTGCATCTTCTTGTGGGGGGTCTTGGGCCGGGATAACTACGGGAATTGGTAGCGTGCTTGGGTTTGTGTCTGGTCCGAGTCTGTTTGTGACTCGGACTTTGGTTCGTTCTGGGCAGTTGGCGTCTGTTGCTTTGTGGGGGCCTTGCAGTGATAGCATCGGATGGGTGTGTGTGAGCATCTGAGACCTCCGGCGCATTCTGTACATGGGTGGTCTTTGGTTTGGTGTTCCTCGGCACAGTATCCGCATCTTCCGCTATTGGAGCAGCGTTCCTGCCTATGGCCGTATTCAAGGCACTTGGCACACTGGATCTCTGGGTTTGCTGGGAGGTAACTGTCGATTTTGCAGTTCCTGTCAAAGAGGGTAAGGTATCGGAGGCCGAGGTTTTCTTTGGTGGATTGTCCAGGGAGGGCAATGATCATGCAGGAGTGTGACTTTCCGATTCGGCTTCTGGTTTGATAGCCATCTCGGGATTTGCGCCAGTTCAAAGGTGTTGCTGTAGTTGTTTCTGATTTCTGATGCTAGACATTGTCCTGCGTCGAAGGCTTCGCCTATAGAGGTGGGGATGCCATATAGGATGAATTTTGACCATCTAGAGTTAATTCGGATGTCGACGAAGGGTACCTTTAGTTCGTTCAAGGCAGTTTCGATTTCCTTTTTGTATTCAAGGACCTTTGTTGCTGGGGTTGCGAACTTTGATTCCAGATGATGTTGTTCTTGGTTGTTTTCCGGGCGGCGATAAGTTGACAGTCGGGGTCCTGGATTTTTCCATTTATTTTGGCTCTGATGTCCGATGAGGTGGCTGTGAGTTCTTTGTTTGTTTCGATCACTATTTCCCGGTTTAGTTTGGTGATTTCAGGTTTGAATAGGGGGTCTGCTTTGGGTTTGCTTTTCCTCTTGTTCGTGACAGTCGTGAATTCGGGGTTTGTGTTTCCTGCCGCGGCAGACGCATAGGATTTTGGTGCCGGTAAAGCCAGTGTTTCCTTGGCTTTCCCTTTTGGCTGTTGGGCGTGGTTGGGGTGGTTGGGGTTGTTGGCAGGTGTGGGGGGGCATTGATGGTGGCAGCAGCGATGGCGGCCATTGCACAGTTCTTCCTTCGTTGATTGCTTGTTGCTGGGCCTGTTGACAGAGAGGTTGGTGAGCTGTTGTTGGAGGCGGTGGAGTTTTTCCGATGTTTTGTCCTGGTTTTTTGTCATTTCAAACATTTGTTTGGCCAGGACGTCGACGGTGTGCTTGAGGGAGTCGTTTTGGGTGGATAGGACTTCAATGGTGGCTTTTAGGTCCCTGTTGATTTGTTCGGTCGTTTGGTTGAGGGGTTCGAGGGCTACGGTGAGGGCGTTTCTAACTACCCAAGAGATGTAGTTCAAGTCCATTCTGCGTGGGTTTCTCAGGGACGATGCTAGGGTGGATATAATCATATTTTGGGGTGTATGGTTCGTTATATTGGGTATGTTCGGCGAAGATGGAAAAAGGTTCGTTACCGAGTTGGGTTTGTTCGATTGTGGTGGACTGTGTTTGTTGGGTCGATTGGGTGTCGGGAAAGCGGGGGGTGCCGGGTTCCTGGTGGGGGGCCCCTGCGAACCAGGAGCACAACGAGGCTTGCTGGGACATCACTGATATCCCGGATCGGATTGGGTTGGGAAAGACTTCTGATAGAGTTCTTTTCCTGCCCGCAAGTTGGTGGGTTGTTGGGTCTGGAGAGGCCAGGTTGGTTGTTGTTTTCGCAGCGGTTGCGAGGCTTAAGCGAGGGTTTGAAGAGGTGGGAGTTCACAACTCAGGGACTAGAGCGTGAATAACTTCGCGTACGAACAGATGTGCGATAAGATACCAATAGATTACGCGGTCCATTGACATACAGGATCGTGTTCGAGTAAAAGTTTTATCGAGAGTGCAGGCCAAAAGTTATTGTTGTTCGAAAGTTTTGGTGTTGCGAGGGTAGATACAAGATAGATAGATAGATAGATATTTTATATTGCTTTGAAGTACAGGACTTATCGCACGCCGGATCCACCGCCATAAACATAGGAAAAACAAAGGAGACAGAAAAGGAAAAGAAGACGGAAAGCAACGAAGATCAAGGAAGGTACAGAAAAGGAAAGAGAAAACAAAGAAATCTTTCATCATTCCTCCGGGTCCTCCTCGTCCATTTCGTACCAGTCGAGTAGGTTGGTTTTTGATGCGAATTGTAGAATCAGGTCTACGTTGAGGTTGGTGAATAGCCAGTTTTCCCAGGTGTGCGGTCCTGGGATTTTATCCATAAGTGGCCTTCGTATTTGAGCCCATCGCGGGCAGTCGATCATGGTGTGTTTGGAGGATTGTTCCGAGCCACATTGGCAGGGTTCGGGTTCCGTGAATGCTGCGTGTCTGTCTATTCTGGTGACTTGGCATGTATGCGATTTATGAGTTTCGCTTTGGATCGGGGGAGTTTTGCTCGTTTGGGGTGAATTTTAAGGGTTCCTGGCTCGTGGTAATTGGTGCATGGGATGGAGTTCCATTCTTCCAGCATGCGTTTGGTGAGGGTGTCGTTTTGGATCCATCGTTCTCTGCGGTTGCCTGGTTCTTGGAATGGTAGCATGAGTGATGCTATCCGGTGTAGGCCTGTGCCTTTTGTGTTTTTTATTCTGGTGGGGAGGAGCTGTATAAGTCCTTCGTTGAGTGGGTGGTCGGCAGGGTGGCAAAGGATGCGCGTCCCGTATTTTCGTGATTTGTGGTTGAGGAGGTGTTCGAGTGGGGGGAGTGCTGCCTCTTTCAGCAGTCTTTCGGTTTTTGTCCAGCAGGGTAGGCCTGTTACTATCCTGGCAGCTTCGTTGTAGAGTGGGGATAGTGATCGGAGGATGTGGTCGGCTCCCGTCCACCATGCCTCTGATCCCCATAGGATGGTGGGGGAGGAAGCCTTGGACGATGAGGTGGTGGATGGATTTTACTGTTGTCCCGGGGAGGTGTGCGATGTTTCTGATTCTGCTTAGGGCTTTAAGGCCTTTGGCGATGGTTTCCTCGATATGGGGTCGGAAGGAGAGGTTTGAGTCCAGCCAGACTCCAACGTATTTGAGTCTATCTTTAGGTTGGATTTCTTCTTTTGCGATTGTTACCGAGTTTCTGGGAGTTGGAGTGTTCGACGATGTGGGTTTGAAGAAGACCAGGTCGGATTTCTGAGGTTCGTATTTGATATTGAGGGGTACTGCTTTCTTGACCCTTTCCGCCATTCTTTCGTTGAGTCTATTGGTGATGTAGAGGGGGGACTTTGCGAGTTGTAGGAGTGCATCATCGTCGATATAGGTGGTGTTGGTTTCTTTGGGGGAGTTGGTGGGGTCTGTTATCACCCCGGCGTATATCATAAATAATACTGGGGAGAGGGGGGAGCCTTGGGGTAGTCCTGAGGCATATGGTTGTGGTGGTTCTAGTTCGTGGTTAAATTGGAATTGGAGTGTTCGGTTGGTGTTGAATTCCTTGCACCAGTTGGTTAGGTATGTTGGGAATTTTTGTTGGGTCATGATTTCTGCGAGTAGGAGGTGGTTGACGCAGTTGAAGGCTCCCTGTATATCATTTGTAAGAAGGGCTGGTCTGTCCGGAGTGGTTCCTGTGGTTCGTTTAATTAGGAGGTTTTGTTTATATGCGTAAGGGTCCTTAGTAGGGCATCGATCGCTGAGATTGTTGGTCTTCCTCCGAACTGGTCTTTGCTAAGGGTCTCCAGGATGGATCCGGCGGTGCATAATCTTGTTGCCACTATCTTTTCCAGTACTTTGCTGGAGCATTGTAATAGGGAGATGGGTCGGTAGGCTTTGGCTGACGAATAGTCGGATTTTTCTGGTTTCGGGATTGGTATTCATTTTGCCGCTTTCCATAGATCCGGCTGGACTCCATGTCGGAGCATGGCCGAGAACATGTCTTGGAAGAGTTGGGTGTTTGCCTTGATTGTTGCCTGTATAAACGGGTATGGGATGTTATCGGGTCCGGTGGCCGAGTGTGTCGGGCATGATCTGATTGCGGATGTAATTTCTTCTGTTGTTACTTCCTGGAAATCGTCACTAAGGTCAAAAGAGGGGGGTCTGATTTGGAGTGGGGGGTTGTCGGGGGACGTCCAATTTGTGGGGAAGAGTTGGGCTCTTAGAGCTTGGCACTTCCCCGCAAACGTTTCTTCACCTTGTATAGTTGGGATTGTAGAGTCCCTTCTTTTCCCCGTTTTGATTAGTTTCCAAATGGCGCTTCCCTTGGCTTCCATGAGTTCTTTTTCCCTTTGTTCTGCCTTGGCTTTTCGGATTGCTGCCGTCCATTTCCTGCTGGTCTTCCTGAAAGATTCCCTGTCGTCGTCCCTTTGGGTGTGTCTGGCCTTCCTTTCTAGTATGTGGAAGGTTGATTTAATTTCCTTCAGCTCTGGGGTCCACCATTTCTTAGATTTAAGGTGTCCTGGCTCCATGGGGTTATTTGGTCTATCAAGTTATCTATATGTTCGAGTATGAAGTCGACCGATTGCTTTGTGTGGTTCTGGCTTTCCCATGCTTCGGGGGGAAAGTGGAGGCCTGAGATATTTTCTTCCAATTTTTCCCAATTCGTTCGGTGCCATAGTCTCCTGGGGATGTGAGGGGGCTTCTCTATTCGTAGTTGTAGGATGGTTTTCCCGTGGTCGGATCCTGCTCCATGTCGGTCGATTTTCCAGCGGACGTCATGGTCCAGGGTTGGTCCTTTGACTAGTGTCAGATCGATGATGGTCTGTCTGTTATTATTTCTGGGGAAGTGTGTGAATTCGCATGGTTCATTGAGTAGGGATAGCTTTTGTCGATCAATCCATCTTTTTAGTTTCTTGGATCCGGGTTTGTCTGCTCTGATTGTGTTGGTGTAGTCATGAGATCTATGTCCATACCATAATTGGTGGTGGCTGTTGAAGTCTCCCATGACGAGGCAGTTTTGGATGGTGGTTATTTGTCGGGAGATTTCTGCGAAGGGTCCGCTCCGCCCTGGTGAGTATATGTTGAGGATTTGTGTTTTTTGGTTTTGGATTTCCACTGTGACGGAGACAATGAAGTTGTTATGGGTGTAGTGGTGTTTTGGTTTTAGGTTGGCGTGTTTTCTGATGTATGTAGCGGCTTTAGTGCCTTTATTGCTGGCTGTGAATAGATAAAAGAGAGGGGATTCCGGTGGGTGGCCGTCTTTATTGTTCCATGGTTCTTGTAACAAAAGAAAAAGTATGTTGTGGTCCTGTTCTGCTTTCTCCACTACTGACTTTGTTGTGACCTCGTTTTTCGCGCAGTTCAGTTGCTGTGCGATAGCCGTTGTCCTTTTGGTGTGACTCATTGGGTGTTATCCATGGCTGCATCTTCTTGGGGGGGGGTCTTGGGCCGGGATGACGATGGGTATAGGTAGTGGGCTTGGGTCTGTATCTGGTCCGAGTTTGTTTGTGATGCGGACTTTGGTACGTTCCGGGCAGCTGGCGTTTGTTGCTTTGTGGGGGGCCTTGCAGTGATAGCACCGGATGGGTGTATGGATGCATCTAGTGCCTCCTGAGCATTCTGAGCATGAGTGTTCTCTTGTTTGGTGGTCCTCTGCACAGTGTCCGCATCTCCCGGTTTGGTGGGAGCATCTTTCGTGTCGGTGGCCATATTCCAACCATTTAGAACATTGGGTTTCTGGGTTGGCTGGGAGGTAGTTTTTGATTTTGCATTGTCGGTCGAATAAGGTGAGGTATCTTAGTCCGAGGTTATCTTTTGTGTATTGTCCTGGGAGTGCGATGATCATTGACGAGTGTGTTTTCCCTGTTCTGGCTTCGGGACTACTGAGCCATCTGGGGATTTGTGTCATCTCCAAAGTGGTTCCATAGTTGCTTCTGACTTCTGAGGCCATGACCTGTCCTGCTTCATAGCCGTCTCCGATTGTTGTTGGGATTCCATGTATGATGAATTTGGACCATTTGGAGTTGACCCTGATGTCCACAAAGGGGACCTTGAGTTCTCTTAGGGCTGTTTCTATTTCCTGTTTGTATTCGAAGACTTTCGAGGCGGGTGTGGCGAATTTGGTCTCCAGCACGATGTTGTTCTTCGAGGTTTTCCTGGCGGCGATCAGCTGGCAGTCTGGGTTTTCGATTTTTGCGTTGATTCTTGTTCTGATGTCGGAGGGGGTGACTGGTGATTCCTTGTTTGTTTCGATGACTATTTCCCTGTTGATTTTGGTGATTTCTGGTTTGAATAGTGGATCCGCTTTGGGCTTGAGCTTCCTCCTGTTCATGAACGTGGTGTATTCAGGGTTGGCGTTTCCTGCTGCGATAGATGTGTAGGATTTTGGTACTGGTGGGATTGGTGTTTCTTTTCCTTTTCCTTTTGGTTGTGGGGCGTGGTTCGCCTTGTTGATGGGTGCAGGGGGAGGGGCGGGGATGGTGGCGGCGGCGACGGCGGCGGTTGCGAAAGCTCTTCCTTCGTTGACTGCTTGGTTGCTAGGTCTGTTAACGGAGAGGTTGGTGAGCTGTTGTTGGAGGCGGTGGAGTTTTTCGGAGGTTTTGTCTTGGTTCTTTGTCATTTCAAACATTTGTTTGGCCAGGACGTCGACGGTATGTTTGAGGGTTTCGTTTTGGGTGGAAAGAACTTCAATGGTGGCTTTTAGGTCCTTGTTGATCTGTTCGATTGTTTGGTTGAGGGGTTCGAGCGCCACGGTGAGGGCATTTCTAATAACCCATGAGATGTAATTGAGGTCCATTCTGGCATGGGTTTCTTGGGGGACGATGCTAGGGTGGATGTAGTCATATTTTGGTGCGTATGGTTCATTGTATTGGGTGTATTCTGCGAAGATAGAGAAGAGTTCACCGCTGAGTTGGGTTTGTTCGATTGTGGTAGATTGTGTTTGTTGGGTGGGTTGAGTGGATTGGGTGTCGGGGAAGCGTGGGGGGGCTGGGGTTCCTGGGGGGGGGGCTCCTGCAAACCAGGAGCTCAGGGAGGCTTGTTGGGACATCACTGACGTTCCAGTTCGGGTTGGGTTGGGAAAGACTTCTGATAAAGTTCTCTTCCTTCCCGCGAAGTTTGGTGGGTTTGGTGGGGTTGGTGAGGCCAGGTTGTTGTTTTTTTGCTACGGTCGCGAGGCTTAAGCGAGGGTTGAGGAGTGAGGAGATCACAACTCAGGGACTAAAGCGTGAATAACTTGGCGTACGAACAGATGTGCGATGAGATACCAATAGATTACGCGGTCTATTGACATACAGGATCGTGTTCGAGTAACAGTATTATCGGAAAGGGAGGCCAAAAGTTATTGTTGTTCGAAAGTTTTGGTGTTGCGAGGAGTACAGAAGATAGATAGATAGATAGTTTTTATATTGCTTTGAAGTACAGGACTTATCGCACGCCTCCGCCTCCGCCTATAAACATAAGAAAGGACAAAGGAAAAGAACAAAAAAACGAGGAGAAAGAAAGACAACGTGAAGAACCATGAGGCGGAACAGAAAAGGAAAAGAAAAGATAGAAAAAAATATCATTTCTCCAGGTCCTCCTCGTCCATTTCGTACCAGTCAAGTAAGTTGGTTTTTGCTGCGAATTGTAGAACCATGTCTACGTTGAGGTTGGTAAATAGCCAGTTTTCCCACGTGGGCGGTCCTGGGATTTTGTCCATAAGTGGCCTTCGTAGTTGTGTCCATCGTGAGCAGTCGATCATAGTGTGCTTGGAAGATTGTTCCGAGCCGCATTGGCAGGGTTCGGGTTCCGTGAATGCTGCGTGTCTGTCTATCCTGGTGGCTTGACATCGTATGCGGTGTATGAGTTTTGCTTTGGATCGGAGGAGTTTTGCTCGCTTTGGTTGGATTTTTAGGTTTCCTGGTTCGTGGTAGTTGATGCATGGGATGGAGTTCCATTCTTCCAGCATTCGTTTGGTGAGAGTATCGTTTTGGATCCATCGTTCTCTGCGATTGGCTGGTTCCTGGAAGGGTAGAATGAGTGATGCAATCCGATGTAGGCCTGTGCCTTTGGTATTTTTTATTCTGGTAGGGAGGAGCTGTATGAGTTCTTCATTGAGTGGGTGGTCTGCGGGGTGGCAGAGGATGCGCGTTCCGTATTTTCGTAATTTATAGTTGAGGAGGAGTTCAAGTGGGGGGAGTGCTGCCTCTTTTAGTAGTCTTTCGGTTTTTGTCCAGCGGGGTAGGCCTGTTATTATCCTAGCGGCTTCGTTGTAGAGTGGGGATAGTGATCGGAGGATGTGGTCGGCTCCCGTCCACCACGCCTCCGATCCCCATAGGATAGTGGGGAGGAAACCTTGGACGGTGAGGTGGTGGATGGATTTGACTGTTGATCCGGGGAGGTTGGCGGTGTTTCTGATGCTGCCTAGGGCTCTTAGGCCTTTGGCGATAGTTTCTTCGGTGTGTGGTCGAAAGGAGAGGTTGGAGTCCAGCCAGACTCCTACGTATTTGAGTCTATCTTTGGGGTGGATTTCTTCTTCTGCAATTGTTACCGAGTTCTTGGGGTTTGGGGCGTTCGATGTTGTGGGTTTGAAAAAGACTAAGTCGGATTTTTGGGGTTCGTATTTGATGTTAAGGGGTGCCGCTTTCCTGACTCTTTCGTTCATTCTTTCGTTGAGTCTTTTGGTGATAAAGAGAGGGGACTTTGCTATTTGGACGAGAGCGTCATCGTCGATGTAGGTGGTGTTTATTTCTTTGGGGGAGTTGTTGGGGTCTGTTATTACCCCGGCGTATATCATGAATAATACTGGGGATAGGGGGGACCCTTGGGGCAGCCCGGAGGTGTATGGTTGTGGTGGTTCCAGTTCGTGGTTGAATTGGAATTGGAGTTTTCGGTTGGTGTTGAATTCCTTACACCATGTCGTTAGGTATGTTGGGAATCTTTGTTGGGTCATGATATCGGCGAGTAGGAGGTGGTCGACACAGTTGAAGGCTCCTTGTATGTCGTTTGTAAGGAGCGCTGGTCTGTTTGGGGTGGTGGTTCCTGTGGTCCGTTTGATCAGGAGGTTCTGTTGGATGGACGTGAGGGTACGGAGTAAGGCATCGATTGCCGAGATTGTTAGTCTGCCTCCGAATTGGTCTTTGCTAAGGGTTTCCAGGATGGTTCCGGCGGTGCATAGTCTTGTTGCCACTATCTTTTCCAGTACTTTGCTGAAGCATTGCAACAGGGAGATTGGTCGGTAGGCTTTGGCCGAGGAATAGTCGGGTTTTCCTGGTTTCGGGATTGGTATGCATTTGGCCACTTTCCATCAGTCCGGTTGGACTCCATGTCGGAGCATGGCCGAGAACATGTCTTGGAAGAGTTGGGTGTTTGCCTTGATTGTTGCCTGTATAAATGGATATGGAATACTATCTGGTCCGGTGGCCGAGTGTGTTGGGCATGATCTGAGTGCGGATGTAATTTCTTCTATTGTTACTTCCTGAAAATCGTCACTAAGGTCAAAAGAGGGGGGTCTGATTTGGAGTGGAGGGTTGTCGGGGGACGTCCAATTTGTGGGGAAGAGTTGGGCTCTTAGAGCTTGGCACTTCCCCGCAAACGTTTCTTCACCTTGTATAGTTGGGATTGTAATATCCCTCTTTTCCCCTTTATTAACTAGTTTCCAGATGGCGCTTCCCTTGGCCTCTGTGAGTTCCTTCTCCCTTTGTTCTGCCTTGGCTTTGCGGATCGCTGCGGTCTATTTCCTGCTTATTTTCCTGAAGGTTTCTCTGTCTTCGTCCTTTTGGGTGTTTCTGGCTTTCCTTTCTAGGATGTTTAGGGTTGATTTGAGTTTCTTGAGCTCCGGGGTCCACCACTTCTTGGACTTGAGGTGTCCTTTGCTCCATGGGGTGACCTGATCTATTAGGTTATCTATGTGTTCGAGGATGAAGTCGACCGATTGTTTTGTATGGTTCTGGCTTTCCCATGCTTCGGAGGGAAAATGGAGGCCTGAGATGTTTTCTTCCAATTTCTCCCCGTTCGTTCGGTGCTATGGTCTCCTGGGGATGTGAGGGGGTTTCACTATTCGTAATTGCAGGATCGTTTTTCCATGATCAGAACCTGCTCCATATCGGTCGGTGTTCCAGCGGACATCATGGTCCAGTACTGGTCCTTTTACGAGTGTCAGATCGATGATGGCCGGTCTGTTGTTGTTCCTGGGGAAATGTGTGAATTCGCCTGGTTCGTTGAGTAGGGATAACTTTTGTCGGTCTATCCATCTTTTCAGCTTCTTGGATCCCGATTTGTCTGCTCTAATCGTGTTGGTGTAGTCGTGGGATCTGTGTCCATACCAGAGTTGGTGGTGGCTGTTGAAGTCTCCCATGACGAGGCAATTTTGGATGGTAGTTATTTGTCGGGAGATTTCTGCGAAGGGTCCGCTTCGTCCTGGTGAGTATATGTTGAGGATTTGTGTCTTTTGACTTTGGATTTCCACCGTGACAGAGACGATGAAGTTATTATGTGTGTAATGGTGTTTTGGTTTTAGGTTGGCGTGTTTTCTGATGTATGTAGCAGCTTTGGTGCCTTTGTTGCTGGCTGTGAAGAGGTAAAAAAGAGGGGATTCCGGTGGGTGGCCGTCTTTATTATTCCATGGTTCTTGTAACAAAAGAAAAAGTATGTTGTGGTCCTGTTCTGCTTCCTCCACTACTGACTTTGTTGTGAGCTCATTTTTCGCGCAGTTCAGTTGCTGTGCGATAGCCGTTGTCCTTTTGTTGTAACTCATTGGGAGTTATCCATGGCTGCATCTTCCTGTGGGGGGTCTTGGGCCGGATAACTACGGGAATTGGTAGCGGGCTTGGGTTTGTGTCTGGTCCGAGTCTGTTTGTGATTCGTACTTTGGTTCGTTCTGGGCAGTTGCTATCTGTTGCTTTGTGGGGGGCCTTGCAATGGTAGCATCGGATGGGTGTGTGTGAGCATCTAAGGCCTCCAGCGCATTCTGTGCATGGGTGGTCCTTGGTTTGGTGTTCCTCAGTACAGTGTCCGCATCTTGCGTTGGTGTGGGAGCAGCGTTCTTGCCTGTGTCCATATTCGAGGAATTTGGCGCATTGGGTTTCTGAGTTTTCGGGGAGGTAGCTGTCGATTTTGCAGTTTCTGTCAAAGAGGGTGAGGAACCGGAGACCGAGGTTTTCTTTGGTGAATTGACCGGGGAGGGCGATGATCATGGAGGAGTGGAATTTCCCAATTCTGGCTTCTGGTTTTGATAACCATCTCGGGATTTGTGCCAGTTCGAAGGTGTTGCCGTAGTTGTTTCTGATTTCCGAGGCCAGAAATTGTCCTGCATCAAATGCTTCCCCTATGGAGGTAGGGATACCATGGAGAATGAATTTCGACCATCTGGAGTTGACCCGGATGTCGACGAAGGGTACTTTTAGTTCGTTTAGGGCGGTTTCAATTTCCTTTTTATATTCAAGGACCTTTGTTGCTGGGGTTGCAAATTTTGATTCCAGGATTATGTTGTTCTTGGTTGTTTTCCGGGCGGCGATTAGTTGGCAGTCAGGGTCCTGGATTTTTGCGTTTATTTTGGCTCTGATGTCCGAGGGGGTGACTGAGGGTTCTTTGTTTGTTTCGATTACAATTTCCCGGTTGAGTTTTGTGATTTCCGGTTTGAAAAGGGGTTCTGCTTTGGGTTTGGTTTTCCTCTTGTTTGTGACGGTCGTAAATTCGGGATTCGTGTTTCCTGCCGCGGCGGCCGCATAAGATTTTTGTGCCGGCGGAGTCAGTGCTTTCCCTTTTGGCTGTTGGGGGTGGTTGGGATTGGGGTGGTTGGGGTTGTTGGCGGGTGTGGTAGGGGCGGTGATAGTGGCAGCAGCGACGGCGGCGGTTGCAGAGGTTTTTCCTTCAGTAACTGCTTGGTTGCTAGACCTGTTGACGGAGAGGTTGGTGAGCTGTTGTTGGAGGCGGTGGAGCTTTTCGGAAGTTTTGTCCTGGTTCTTTGTCATTTCAAACATTTGTTTGACCAGGATGTCAACGGTGTGTTTGAGGGATTCGTTTTGGACGGATAGGACTTCGATAGTGGCTTTTAGGCCCTTATTGATTTGCTCCGTCGTTTGGTTGATGGGTTCAAGCGCTACGGTGAGGGCATTTCTAACTACCCAGGATATATAGTTTAGGTCCATCCTGGCGTGGGTTTCGTCAGGGACGATGCTGGGGTGAATGTAGTCGTACTTTGGTGCGTACGGCTCGTTGTATTGGGTGTGTTCGGCGAATATAGAGAAGGGTTCATTGCCGAGTTGGGTTTGTTCCACTGTGGTGGACTGTGTTTGTTGGGTTGATTGGGTGTCAGGGAAGCGGGGGGGTGCCGGTGTTCCTGGTGGTGGGGCTCCTGCGAACCAGGAACTCAAGGAGGCTTGTTGGGACATTACTGATGTTCCAGTTCGGGTTGGGTTGGGAAAGACTTCTGATAAGGTTCTCTTTCTTCCCGCAATGTTTGGTGGATTGGGTGGGTTTGGTGAGGCCAGGTTGTTGTTTTTCGCTGTGGTCGCGAGGCTTAAGCGAGGGTTTTGAGGAGGTGAGAGTTCACAACTCAGGAACTAGAGCGTGAATAACTTCGCGTACGAACAGATGTGCGATGAGATACCAATAGATTACGCGGTCTATTGACATACAGGATCGTGTTCGAGTAAAAGTTTTATCGAGAATGCAGGCCAAATGTTATTGTTGTTCGAAAGTTTTTGGTGTTGCGAGAGGTAGATACAAAGATTCCGTGAAGAGAAGAGGAAAGCAAGGGAAACATCAAAAGGCACGAGACAACGCCCCCTTATATATCCAACCCCTAGTCCGTTGATGACTAATGCCCCACGTAATGGAAACCAAAAGAACATAACAGAAACCCCATTACAAATCATAGTTCAACCGCGCAATACCTCCTCTTCACAATCCAATCTATCACCTTAGCCGAAATACAATATTGCCGTTACAGAAACAAGGGCAGATGAGCCCCTACCTCTATTGATATGGAGGGTAGGGATCCTGGCGAGCAAGAAGTCTTACAAGTCAAGCTAGGCGACTGGACCAAAAACTAGAGCAGAAGGACGAGCATGCCAACTAAGGAAGGGTTACCCCAAACATAAGTTACCCTACCTTGACTGTCAACCTTTGAGGTTCAATAACTTTGCAACTGATGGCCGGAAAATAGGCTTTACCAAGTCAGAAAGGATCCTGACGATGCTCCGGTCCATTTGGGGTGGTTGAATGAACGCATTGCGGAGTTGAGGAAACACTGCAAAATAAACACGTTTTAGACCCCCAAAAATAACCCCCGGAGTGTCGTACCGCCGGAACCCTCCTGTTTCAGCCCGGTGAATCTTTGGGGGGGAGTAGGAGTACGACCCAAGCTATCAAAGCAAACCTTCACTTTACAAACACTCTAATCTATTCTAAATACTTTGAATAAGCAATTGCTATCTGGTCAGCTCTTTCCGCTTGTTCCTAGAATCCCGACCCATTCTTGGCAGAGATTGCGTGATTTGACTTGGACGAAAATTCCTCCATGGTGTGGTAGCAACTCTTCTCTCCTCCCTCATAGAAAATGGTCACGGTGTCCCCGACTATGGAGAGGCGGACGGCCAGGGAGAAAGAGAACCGAAACAAGGGCGCGGAACTTCCATAAAAGAACTCGGTTGCCCCAGGTTGGCCTCGGGGGGTTAGGGAATCTTTACTAGCGAGGAGACCCCTTAAAGTTATTAAGTTTCTAGACTACAAATAACGATCAAACAAATAAACTCTATCTTTACATCGAACGAGCCCGATCATAACTCGTCGTTCCCTTTTGCCATTTCTAACTGATCGAAGTCACGGTCATGCATCATCATAGCACCCCTGTTACAAGTAGGCAGGCAGGTACGGGGTAGGTAGGCAGTCATGCAGGCAGTTGGGCAGGAAGTCGGGCATGGGGGTAGGCAGGTAGGTGCGGGGTAGGTAGGCAGGCAGCGCGCAGAGGTAGGTAGGGCGCTAGCAAATATGTATATAGAGAATTAGATAGACAGATAGACGAATATTTTTGACTGGCGAACGGAAACAATATCCTAGTTGATGTACCTTTTGACGAGTGATCTCATTCTGCCAGCAAAAACTGCTAGCGAAATACGTTAACCGGGCCAAATATACTAGTTTTGAGATGGCATTAGACTTCAAAAGACAAATTTGCGTCTAGACCTGTCGCAACGACGTCCTTTGGCAAAGAGACGCACTGGCTCCATTTCGGTACGCCCCGGTGTCGGTCTACAGGTAAGCAAAAGTCTTGGAGCATCTGGGGCATCTGGAGCATCTCAGGCGCCCATGTGCCCCAAGATGACATGACATTTTTTGCTGATGAATGGAGCCGGTGAGTCTTTTTGTCAAAAAAACGTCATCGCAACAGGTTAAGTTGCAAATTCATTCTTTGGCATGTAATATAGTCTAACGCTATGTGATGTAGTCTGCATGCTAGTACTATGTTTTTTCCGATTAACAAGTATTGTTAACAGTATTTGCTTACAGTATGATATCACTCAGCAAAAAATACATTGACTAGGAAATGCTCTCCACGCGATTGACATATAATCGTCTATATGTCTAGCTAATTCTATGTTCATGATTGCAAGCTCCCTACTTATTTCCGCACCGCCTACTTGTGTGCTTGCCTACTTCCACCCAGTGGCTGCCTGCCTATTCCCATACCCGCTTACCTATCTCTGTAGCTGCTTGCCTACCTGCCTACCTCCGCACCTGCTTGCCCACCTGCTTCCCTCCGGACCTACCTGCTTAATTACCTACTATCACGGAGCTATGGGCGATGCACTATGATACCAAGGAATACAACCAAGACAAGGACGAGGTGTATAGGTATTCAGAGCTATGGAGTATGCGGTGGTTCGACCTGATCGAGAATCAAAGTAAACCATATGAGGTGACGTAGAACAAAGTAATATTTGTAGTATGAGGTACAAGGTTGTGTGAGGAGAAGAGGAAAGGAAAGAAAACAAGAACGGACACGAGATAACACCCCTTTATATATCCAATACCCTTGTCCGATGTTGACTTATACCTCTGAGTAACAGAAACTAAAAGAACATAATAGTAATCTTCTTTACAAATCCTATTCCTCTGCACAATACCCCCTCTTCCTATTCCAACATATTGCCTAGCCGAACTACATAGCTGCCATTATATTTACTCGATGGCAGAGCCTTTGAAGATTATTGAGTTCTAGCAATAGTATCTTTGAATAATCTACACCTGATTTCTGTCTTGCACAGCCAAATCTATTATATTAGATTCTAGCGACATATAAAAAGACTGTCCCATTACAGATCCCGTACGACAGTAACATATATTTGTCTATCTGTCTATCTAATTCTCTGTATACATATTTACTAGTGCACTACTTACTTCTGTGCTGACTACCGGCCTGCTTACCTGCATCCACGTTTCCCTCTCTACCCGACTGTTTCCGTAACTCGCTACCTATTTGCCTACCCCCGCACCTTCCTGCCTACCTGTCTACCTATTAGGAACTTCATTGACATTGATGAACTGGAAGTGCACATTGGCAGTCAGTCGTCAATTTAGGTAGGAGGTAGGTGTCCATTCAGGCAGGAGGTAGGTGTCGATGCAGGCAGGAGGTAGGTGTCGATGCAGGCAGGAGGTGTTGAGGTAGTTATCGAGAGGAAAGTAGGCAGACAGGCGGGAAGGCAGAAGGTAGGCAGCTAGGTAGGTAGGTTAGCATGTAGAGATTCTCAAGATGTCAAATCTGACATCATTCGCTAACGATTTCAGGCCTACGAGTATTAGTAGGACTTAGATATATTCACAATAGTTGGTCCTCTTTTTGGAAGTAGTAGAGCGTCAAGTGACGAGGTATCATACTTGGGACGCCCACTAGGCAATAAAAGGCAAAATGTCAAATTTCAAGTTTGGACGACATCAGGCGTTAAAAGGTGAGATATTATATCTCAAATGACTATTAGATGTTAAAACGTGAGAGATCATATTTTGGATACTTATTAAGCACCAAAAGACATCGTATCACATTTTAGCAGCAGCGGGACGAGGCTTTGTAAGCAATAGATAAGGTTTTGGGAACGGAAGACTAATTAGGATATACGGACATGCGGATTCACCCTGGTGAAACCCGTTTTTTGTTGATGTACTTATACTCCAAAGTTCTCTATTCTCTGCTCCTACTTCCTCACTAAGTTCCGGCCATGCCCCTATTGGGCAGGAAACAATAACACCATTATACTGCTTCTATATAAGCACTAGTGAGTGGTTTAGTTCCGAAAGCAACTAATTTTAGTCTCAGCTTTTTGCAACACTAGTTGTCACTGATTGCCAAACAACATCAGCAGGTTTAACAATTTCTGTAAAGTATCTCCTGAGCCTCCCGAGAATCAAAATCGGTTTTGATATCTCTGGAGAGCCCTAGGAGACTTAGGAGACTGTTGGGAGGCTCATGAATATGTACAAACTTGATGATGAAGCGGGGCAAGGATGAATGAATTACCACTCATTGTCAAGTATCAGGTGAAGCAGTACTATGATAGAGTCCCTGCCGCTACCGGCAGTCTCTGCATGTTCAGACCATTGAGAGGGTCATCTATAACTCAGAGCTTCACTCTGGCCGGCATTCTAATAACTGGCAAAACATACTAGTAGACTCATCAGTTTTTGCTACCATGAATAGACCCTCTACCTAGGGCTCAGAATGTAGCTACTCCGACACCTGGTAGCTAGCCACACTGCCGGTACTTGCATGTCATTGTGCAACTGGCTTCTAACAATAACTCTCAGTATGTAACCGGGCCCTGTTTGTGCTCATACAACAGTTGAGATAGCTCCGTTACAAAACGACAATGAAGTATTTGCCGAATTTTTTTCTGTGTCCACCAAACCTAATACGGAAGAGTCACAATGTCTTTATCTCAACAAATATCTATCAAATTCAGGAACTTGAGTTTTAGGGCCGTTACTTTGTAGCACTCCCATATTTCCGGATGAGGAAACAGCTGGACACAGAAAAAAATCTGGCAAGTACTTGTCCCTCTCCGGACCAATTTAAAAAACAATATATACCGGGTGTTGAGGGTAAGTGATCAGAATCTGATAAGTGAATGTTACGGTGAATAGGTGTATTTGTCTTATCAGATTCTGATCACTTTTCGCTACACCCTAGTACCTACAAGAATATTTTTGTCACTCCCAGCAAATAAATAGACTGCTCCTAAACTTAGAGTCCTAGCGATGCCGAAAATCTTATTGATCATGTGACTCATTACTCTCTCAACCACCCGTCATCACTAGTAGGTACATGTTAGTCTCGTACTCATCCTGTGTTTGCTTCACGCAGTGCGAGAAGAAAACAGTCTGGGAACGAGACTAGGTACATGTATGTATCATTCGATTGTGACTTGTATCGTTCGTACATAAGCAACCGAGCACAGCGAAAGCTTTCTATAAGGGTACGGTCGGGACCGGAATTTGGTTATAGAGAGATTACCCTTATATAAATGGTGCCAGTGCTGAAAGCCGGGCAAAAAGGACCAAGAAGTGCTACCTTTATCCCTTGGACGGATGAAACTCTCAAATTCGCAGCCTTCCTCTTTCAGCTGATACTAGCCATATCTGATAACTGGCGTTGATTTTTGATTGGTTTTATTATTATTACCGCAAATAAAAAGCGGCAATATTACCTGACTAAGTGAGTGCACGGTCCAGGCTGCGAATTTGAGAGTTTCATCCGTACAAGGAATAGAGAGATTACTTATAGAAGGTACCCTTATAGCAAGCTTTCGCTGCCATCCTTCTCATCCTCTGACAACGCCTCGTCAACACCACCAAGACTTGACGAGAGCGGGGTATCCTCTCTAATAAAGACTTTTCTTTGGCTTCACCACCAAGGATTAGTCGCACCGATCCTTTTCCTCCTATGACTCGGGTCACATAAAAAGGAGTGACATTTCGCACGATCGCCTAGAGAGCTTTCGTCAACCGCATCTTAGTTCTTGTCTTCATTGACAAGTTCCCACCTCTCTGGGGGCCTTTCATACAGGTCCCCTCCCGCCATTTATTTCACCGGCTCATCCTCACGGGGAGGAGCTCCCTTTCGATATTACACTGCCTTCGACTCGGGACCCTGAATTGTCACGGGCGGTACGGCAATTTTTCGCCATTTTGTTACTCTCTTCTCTCCTTCTTTTCTTTTGTCGACTTGTAGTGGGGGGGGGGGGGGTTTTCTTGTCGTCTACCTTGTAAGAGGATGTGCGGTTGGTAGCATACCACAGTTACTATAACGGGAAGACCGGGCGGTCAGTATAGGGGATAGGTAGAGTTCACGCCATAGGTTTTTACCTCCATGCGATATTCATGTACCTAGAATCAATTGAAACTATGATCTAAAAAAAAAAAAGCAAGCTTTCGCTGCAAACCTCATAGCAACACCAGCGCATATTACCAAACAGCAGCGCCAAGGAAAGGAAGGGCTTGGTTCATAACTACTCACTCGATTTGTCAACCCTCTACTTCGGGAACAATACGGCCCATTCCAATATGACCAAACACTTATCCCGCCGCGAAAGGTTCCTCCAAGAACAAGAGTGTATCAAGCCTACGTCCATAAGAATACATATGGACCCTCCTCGTATTCTAAGTTGTTAATAATATCGTTATGGGGTTCTTGATTTTCTCCAGTTAAAGGGGCCGAGACTACATGTACGCCAGCAACTCCTTGCAGACAAATTATTCTTATCGGTGCCATTCTTATAACGAGATTCGACTGTTTTTATAAATGAATATACACATCTTACATTATCGATCATTGACCTACCGGCTCGTGCATGAGCTGTGACAAAAGTTTAACTCTGCGAGTCTCAGCTCCTAAAATGCTAAATTAACCACTACCTGAACCGTGTAACACACAATGATGATCTTTCGGGTGTATAATTATACCGGAACCGTACCTCATCTCGAGTCACGGCCCGTAGGATGTTGGCTAGTGGACTATTGGCCGCTCTGACCATAAAAAAGACTGCAAGCTATGGTTTCATCTATGAAAAACCAGGTCCATTTTAGGCCCTGACAAAATAAAGAAAATTTTAGTTCTAAGGGCTTTCGTTGAATGATATACGAGACCAGCCCTGAGGATTCTGATCTTAGAGTTACTATTCTATGCCATTTTGTATCCATCATATTTCGTTGTTATCTTCTGTTTAGCAACATTATGGCGTTTCAGTAATCCTAGATCATATCCACAACAGTGCCACAGTTACCAGGTTCCCTATTATAACAGAGCCTATTCGTCAAATTTCCCCTTTTTAACCACAAACGCTTCCAAAGCTGCGATCGCCGCGTAAAGCCTATTTTCCGCTTCAGAAAAGACTAAACTTCTCGGGGAGTAAAAGACATCATCCGAGACTTCTTCAGGTTTCCTTGGCAAGCAGTGCATGAATTTCCAATCTTTGTCTGCGCCTCCTTTTTTGGCAAGCTCTGCCGTGACTTGGAACCCCTGGAATTGCTTCAATCTTTTAACTTTCTCTGATTCTTGCCCCATAGAAACCCAGGTATCCGTAACGATGACGTTGGCTCCCTTTACTGCCATCTCGGGCTCATGGGTAGTCTCAATTATCGCACCACTTTTATCGGCTACAAGACGAGCAAGCTCAAGCATGTCAGGACCCACGGGATACATACTCGGGGTGGCTATAGAAACGTTGATCCCAATTTTCCCACAAGCTATGACAAGGTCATAAAGAACATTGTTTGCGTCGCCAACCCAAGCCACCTTGATGCCCTTATGTTTAGGGAAGTGCTCGGTTATGGTGAGAACATCGGTGACCGCTTGAAGGGGGTGGAAAGCGTCAGAAAGTGCATTGATGACTGGAACTGTTGACGTTTTTGCGAGTTCGGCAATATCTGAATGAGGGCCAACACGGGCGACGATACCAGATGTCATTGAGGAGATGACTTTAGAGGTATCGTAGAGCGATTCATTAACCTATATTTAGCGTGGTTAGCAGCCGATCATGCTAGACTACCGTAACTAGGACTGACCCCAAGTTGAATATCATCCTTTCCTAAGAACATAGGATGGCCACCGAGGTATACCACTGCGGCCTCGGTGGATACTCTAGTTCTGGTAGAACGTTTGGAAAACATCATCGCGATTGTCTTCCCAGATAATGTGCCCTGAAGTGAAGTGGAGATATTACCAGTCTTAATGGCATGTTTGGCTTTGCTGGACTGGCGGACAAGAGTGGAAAGTTCAGAAGCTGAAAGATCTGCAATTGATAAGAAATGTCGCGGAGCGAAGGGGGAGGTGGAATCATTTGTAGATGCTTGATAGCTATGATTAATTGATGGTGTGGTCGAGAGTTGACGGAGAAAGGTGTTGACACCAGTAGTTGTGACTGTGCGGGGATAGTGCCGCAAGGAGAGTTTCAGAGCAGTTGAAAAAGCCATTGGGTTCAGTCTTGAAATAATTTGGCGGATGAATATAGAGGCGTGGAGATAATGGCGCGGATCAATTAGATGGAGAGAAGAGCCACTCGTCTACCGGGTAAGAAAAAAAACAAGTCGAAAAGGAATGATAGAGTGGACGAGTTTATAAGATGCCAAGGCGCTACATACGTTTTTGTGGATGGTACCATTACATCATTTTACATGTACCTACATGTACTTACATGTAGTGATATCTGATAAGATCGGGGGCTGAGTGACAACGTATGATCGATAGATGACAATGCTAATCCTAGAGCGGGTGGCACTACCTGAACCCATTAGAGGGAAAAACGTCTTTTGAATTAGGATAGGGATCTGAACTTATCATTACAAAATGTAGAGATACCTTTTGACCGAATTCAATTGTTTTGCTAAATACATGTAGTTCGTAATTCTTGTTGTCTATAATTCTTTGTAATTTTTAGGGCCCGTTTGGTAGTTTAAGTCGTTACAACGGACTTATCCAAAGGGTCACTTATGTGGAGATGATAAGTCGCTCTCTAGAAAAGTTAGTTTAAGTTGACCGAATGTGGTTGGGTTGGAGGGGATATCGTTGCAACGGAAACAAAAAGCAGGCTCGGAGCTGCTTTTTTATTTCAGTCGATTTGTTAACTTTGGGTGACAAATCTACTGGAAAAAATGTGTCACGGTTGCCAAACAGTCAAAACTTTTAGAGAGTCCAGAATACGCGAATAAGTCGCTCCCCACTAAAATCCGACAAGTCGACTCCATTGCCAAACGGGCCCTTAGAGGTCAGACACAACTAGGATTAGCGTAGTTGATAATTAATTCGTGACTTACACTGGCACCAACCTCTTGAACTTCGAGACAAGTCATACTTGATAAACCAAAGTATTTGATACTTTATAAAATGAGTTTTTTTCACGGATATCTGCATTAGCAAAAAATGGGATTCGTCTTTTGTGTCCAAAACCTCGTCCCATCACTCCTAAATGTTACACATATCCTTTTGGAATCTATTTCGCTTGCGAAACTTGATATCTCGTCTTTTGACGCCTGGGCGCCTCCAAAGATATCAAATATCATTTGTTCCAAAATATCTTGATAGCACCGGCCCGGGCCAGACTCTATAATAGACTTGAGCTTCAAATTAAATATGGCTCCGAGTCTATCACCAAACTTTAAACTATTTTGTGTTTTTACAGGTGGGCTTGGTTGTTCTAAAAGATTTGCAGTGTGTAATCACTGCCCTGTGCTGTATCTTTTCTGTTATAGTTATGATCTGGAACCGTTCATTATGGAAGATACATATTTTAACTGAGGTACGAATGGCTGATAACTCCTCCAAACAAAAATATATGGCGGGTTGCTACGGCTACTGCTCATGAACCCTGCAAATTTTCCCTCCAATATTGAAGATTGCCTGTTAAGGTATTCCTAATCTCATGTAGGCCAAGTCCCTTTAATGGTTTTGGGTGTTTTTATTCCTTGGGACTTTGAAGTCTTCAAGTTTCTACGGTTGGTGGCTAAAAGACTCTAGTAATAACGGCAAGTAGAGAGGTTCTGCCACTGAAAAAATCGATTTTGTATTATGTTTCCACAGCGACCGCTGGGATTAGACTAGGATGAGACTAGTAGTACAGACAAAAAACATCACTAAGTTACGAACATTTATAATACACGCTGTCAATGGGCACATTAGGTGTCACGGATTAGTCAGCGTTCACGTGACGACACAGACAATGCTTTTGTAAGGTGTCCGCAGCAGGACTACCTCATAGTTTGATTTGTACTTTCCTCTTCTTCTTCTTTTCTATCATCATTCATTTTGTCGTCGTCGATAGCGCAAATGAAATTCTCCCTCTGTCTATAAAACTAAGAATTTATTTATTTCATCGTGAAGCCGAACACAAAAGAGATAGAACACAATAAATAACCCGGCCAACAACGCTAAAGGTTGTAAACAAAAACTCTGTTTGGACGAAAGTTCCGAGTCGGTTCTAACCAAAACTATCACTGCCAGTAGGTCCTCATTTTAGTACTACGCCAACTCCGAAGGACAGAAAACTATGTAATGGCACTACCATAATACGTATTTTGTGCAAAACCTTGCCTGTATTTACACCCCTGTCTTAGTACACACTCTGTTCAACTTCCGTTGCAGAACCTCTCTAGTAGAGAAAGTACGTACATGTAACAACTAATTCTTGTACTAGTAGCGCAAAAGCACCCCGGCCCTAGACAGATTTACTATAGCTGAGGAAGCCTATACCCGGGGTGTCCGCGGCATTCAGTTTGGTAGTTACTAATACAATTAATTACTGCTTTTAGAAATTAAAATAAGAAATCCAATGCCAAGATATCTTAGATTAGCTCTATAATAGCTTTACTAATCTTAATCGGATAATAATACATGCTCCTGGAGAGAAAATTACCCAATTAGGCAATAAATAGAGGCGACATTGAGTGGGCTCCCCACTAAAAGTATACCAAGTTTAAAGATGAACTACACCTCAACCACAACACCTAAATTAATTATCTCTCTATAGAACTGTAGAGAACAAGCAGAAGAACTATTCTATAGGAAGAGAAATAATTTAGGGGTTGTGGTGGTCGAGGAGTTGGCGCTAGAAGTAAGGGCAAAAAGTGCACCGGATATAGGGTTCCCCAGCTGTACCGGGTGTTCACCTTTAGTCTCAAGAACTCTGATTTATTGGGTGAAAAATTCAGGGATGTGGGTGACATCAACCAATCATTACGAACCAAACCGGCCTTAGCGCCAAAAATTTGTATGGGGGAAAAAAGTCTCAAGAACTTTCAGTTGCCCTCCATTAAAAAATCTAAATATTTTTTTAAAAATACAAAAAAATAACTGCATAACAGCGCTTGCTCCCAGCTCCCCCTACATAATTTTTCGAGCCCTAGGCCCCTGTGGGGGAGCGTTTTTTGATAGAGCTGGGTGCAAACAACAGTCAAATCGGGGTCATGGAGGTCGCGTTGCAAAAGATGGGGGGTAGCCGATTCAAGTACTTTTTCTGGCGCCAAGTCCGATTTTTGGCGCCAAGCCTGGCTCCGACCAATCGCACCCGCAAAAAGATGTTCTCGAGACTAACCCATAACCCCCGGTACTTCTTGTCTTACAATCGTAGGCGCCACAATGTATCGATTGTGTCATCAATCAAGTATGTAGGTCGATTCCCAAGACCAACGACATCCTCTAAATTAGAAATTAGAATCTCCCCGTCCTTCAAGTTATTACCATCTCCCTCTTTCTGTCAGGCTCCTCTGATTTCCATTCGGTTACTCCACGCCGTCTACTGTTATCCAGACAGCCAAAAACAACATTATCGCGACACAAACATACATGTAAGTACATACCATCACTTGCATGTGGCTGCAAGCAAAAGTACCAACATTAATCTTACGATAACCGCTACGCTAGAAACTTTATTGCATTGGTTTCCCTTTTCTACCTCCACTTCACTCCTCAATTTGTTTCCTTGCGGGGGATTCAATGTCTTCGCTAAAGCCGCACCGTGCGCACTCGCAATTTTCCGAAGAAACGCCACTCCTCCGAAATGGTTCATCTGCGCTTTCAACTACGTACAATGGTGAAATATCGCCGTGTTTGCCTAATGACGGTCTCCCCAGCGTCTTTCATGCATCCTCCGAATCAACTCGTAGGCCTGCGAGCAGGCTCGCCCTAATTATCTTATGCACAAGCATCCTTACTATCCTATGTATCGGATTTTTCGTCCCCGCTGCTGCTTCGCAGTATGCCAAAGAGGCCCTCATTCTCGATATTTCAAGTCTCTCTATTGAAGGGTTTACGGATCGAGGGGTAAGAGCTCGTGTTCAGGCAAGAGTGACTTTGGACGCGGGCAGAGTCAGGAACAATGCAGTTCTAGCTCTTGGAAGAGTTGGAACATGGATCGTCCGGAGGGTCTCGAGCGAACATTCAAAAATGCATGTGTACCTCCCTGATTATGGCGAAGGTCTGTTGGGGACAGCAACCACGCCTGCAATGGAATTAGACATACGTAATGGTCAAATAACACTAATAGACTTTGTCTCCGAGGTTGAGACTGGGTCTCTTGATATTCTTCGGAGCGTGGTAAATGATTATCTCACGGGGAATATCAGATTGTTACGGGTTCGCGGAGAAGCAAACCTGGGTTTGAAGGCCGGTCTGTTTAACCTGGGAACACAAAAGATATCTGAGGAACTAGTCTTTGAAGGTTCTAAATTCGAGCTATGACCATTCTCTGAAAAATAGACTAACTCAATTGTTATAAATCAGAATTCCCATCTTTGCCTCAGTTCGAAGTCAAAAGATTAAATTTTGAGGAGATAATTCTCCCCAAACAAAGGGCTGTAAACGCCACTGCATCTATTACACTCAAGAATCCATACCCACTGCAGTTTGGGATTCCTTCAATATCCTTCAATATTCTCCTTCCAGGTTGTGATGAGCACAAATTAGTACATGTAGCTACAGCGAAGAGCTTGCCTCTTCATGTGGAGCCCCAGTCACACGTAGATGTGGAAATTTCCTCCATCATACACAACCTTCCTGGTACTTTTATCAATGCCTGTCCGGAATCACAGATATCTCCTATGGATAAATTTCTCGGCGCCTACCTCCATGGGGACGAAAATACTGTCTTTGTTCGGGGCAGTGATTCTTCAGGCCCGAATGTTCCCGGGTGGCTGCAAGAAATATTACAAAGTATTACCGTTCTTGTTCCATTCCAAGGACACGCATTCAACGACGCAGTAAAGTCATTCAGTTTGTCAAATGTCAGCTTCCAACTTCCAACACCAGATGCTGAACCTGGCTCCCCAGAGTCGTCTCCACGATTAGGCGCGTCGGTGGTTGCGATTGTTAGAACTCCGGAAGAAATAAACCTCTCGTTATATGTGAAACGACTTCGAGCAATAGCAAACGTTTCGTACGAAGGTGGGGTATTTGGAGCACTCGATCTTCGCAAATGGATGGTAGCGGAGTCCTCACGCTCTAGTGATAACAAATATCTCGAAGTTCATGCAGAGGTTAAGGATGCACCCTTGAACATAACGAATTATGATATATTCAGGGTAGTGGTTAAAAAGATGCTCTCAGGAGAGGAGAATTCTCTTCAACTTGGTATCAGAGGAGATACTGATGTTGATGTTAAAACAAGCTTGGGTGAATTTGTGGTTAGCAACATACCTGTAACGGGGAATATAACCATCGACCACTTTCCAGGATTTGGGTCTATGCCATCTCCAAAGGCTCGTAAGGTTGTAATCGAAGATACGGCGCCACACTCCGTTACCCTGCGCGTTGATCTAAGTATCAACAATCCCACCCCTTGGGGGGCTATAGTGCCATATATGAATGTTAACATTACACAAAATGATACTGTATTGGGGAATGCAAGCGTTCACGACGTACATATCTTACCTGGTAATAACCTTTTAACTGTATGGGCAATATGGGACCCAAGAACCCATGGGGGTAGTCAAGCAGGAAAAATAGGAGCCCATCTTCTCGGCGAATATATTTCTGGTAAGCATAGCCCACAGTGCATATGTTCTCTTTCATTAACTCAGCAATACCTTCTCTACCAGGCCAGAATACCACCATTACTATCCGCCCGCATGTGAAAAGCTTGCCATCTTTGCCACTATTGTCAGATGTACTATCAAACTTTGAACTTACGATTCCAACTCCTCGACTTGGTGGAATTGACGAACCTGATGGCAATACATCACCCCGCTTCATAGAATCTGCAACTGTAAGCGGTTTACCTTCCCCCGCAAAATCCAAACCTCGATTTAGCGACCTTCATGCCAAGTATCTAACTTGTTTCCTCCCTTAGATTCACGTACTTTCGTCAACCGCTGATTTTGTCATTGATAATCCTCTAAGAAACAATGCAATCACGATTAAGAAAATCAATGGAACAGCAAAGTATAATGGCAGTGATTTAGGTACAATATTATACGAGTGGCCGTTTAATATTTTGCCCGGTAAACAAGGAAAAACTTTGACGCCCAAGCTGCCAGTGGATTGGGGCCCAGATAATGTAGGGTACGGGGTGGTTAAGAAAGCACTACGTGGGCAACTGAAGGTACACGCAGAGGCCTTGTGCATGATTGGAATTGGGAATTTTTCGGTGGAGCTATTTTATAACGGAAGTAGGCCAATAGGGGCACACGTTGGATTTTAGGGAAAGTTCGTTGAACACACAATAAGTCATCGGTGTACTGTTACTATGATGTGGGGTTTCGTTTATTCACGGCGTTTGGAATAATTGTCACTTTGATATTGTTAGTTGCTGTGGTTTGTGTTATCAATATTCGTTTTGTACTCTATCTCTGTTGATATCAACTCAACAGTTGAATTAGCATGTGGAGACTGTTGTGAAAGCTAGTTATAATGTATCGAACTAGTAGGCTAGAGATCATTTACGTATATGGCCTGCTCTTGTGAGGAGAGCTTGTAGAATATAATATGTATAGCATATCGTTGTAGTTTTGTTCGTTGCGGTAGTATCGTGGGAAACTCCTCCCACAGCCCACATATATAGCCCTCTGAGTTCGGCGAAAAGTACATAGTTTGAGCTCGGCTTGAGGGGAAAGGCTCAAGCCGATTTAGGCTCGCTGAATGATGAGGCTCGCGCTCAACGAGCCGATAGCTAGAGCTGGGTAAAATAAATACCATGGTATTTGACCACCCACCTACCCCGCCCTGCGCCGAAAGCTGTGGGAGTTAAGGGCCAGGAGGGCGTGTTAGACTAATTAATGGGAAATCCGCTCAGGGTCTGAGCTTATCGAGACTACTACATGTACTTACCATGGTACTAACGTGACTCAATACACTCAATACCATACCTTCCTTTTGTTTTCCGGCACTGTGGCAGACAGGCCATTAAGAGGTCTTTCCGGCTCCATGTAGGTTTTGCGCCAAACGTCGCTCGAACACGGGACAGACTACATAAGGAATGCAGTACAATCTCGCTATAAGGATATGGAAATGTGACATAAATCGAGATATATCCTTATCGGGCCTATATCCTTACAGAAGAAGTGAGTGATAGTTCGTGACCCTTGGATAGGTGAACGCTGATGGATGGATGAAGGCGGGTAGGAGTCAGAATGGTTTCATAGTTTAATTAAAACGCTGAGTCTGAGAAGGTGGGAAAACCGGAATGAGCAAAGAATGGTGGAGCGAGCCTTCTTCATAGTTAAGAATATCAACCTAACCCTACTCCATCTATAGCGAAATATCTTTTATTTCCCGGCGCCCCGATGGCTATCCTTATAGACTAAGGCCGCATATCCAAGTACAGTTGCACCTCGCAGTCCCGTATGAAATTCCCTGAGAATTCTGCAAAATCAATTTGTTATCCCGGATTTCTTAGGAATATTTGCTATCCCGTACAAGATTTGGCGAATCTTGGCCATCCGGCATAGCGAGGTGGGACTATTGCAATGCAGCGTTATAAAGGCACATATTTCTAGAAGTGCATACCCTAAAGTAATATCATGGTATTTTTTATTATTATTATGTATTGAACCTGGATATATGTATGTAACTTACTACTATTCTTCCTATTAATATCAATCTAGACTATTATTATTGAAGGGATTAGGAGTTTGAAGTGATAGATCGTTTCACGAAGTCGTAATCATGAGCGATAGAATTAAAGCCTTCGATGATGGATTAAAATTGGACCGTTGTCCACTGCCAACGAAAGGGTGCTCAAGCCTGGCACTTCTGGTGCCGCAAGACACTATCTACCCTCGATGTATTATACCTGAAACCGTCACTTTCCCCCCGCAAAAGCCAACTTCGAAGCCTATGGATATTTGGAGGGTAACAACGGCCCAAGTAGGTCCAGACCGAGTTTAGAAATCATTTGTACGGTATGTAATTATATATACCCACTAGCAAAGTCCAAGGACTATTATGAAAGGGCCCATAAAAAGCGGCTATAGTATTATATCCACTTATAAAGTAGCGGCCTAAGACACAGTTTAGATCTGCTCTTAATCAGGCTAACACAAAAGCACAGGCTTAGAAGTCGATTTTTGTTAAAAAGAGGCAGTAATGGTTTAAGGGATATCAGATTCTAGACTCCCATCCCTCCCAACTTTAAGTAATTCAAGAGAAAACATTTAAATTTGAACGAACTTAAAGCGGGAGTGATGGAGATCATAATTCTCTGGCGGTCGAGAATGTTATCTCCCGGGTGGATGAATCCGGTGAAAGGTGTTTAGTACTATTCTATCAACAAAGAACCTACTTCTGAGGCACTATAAAGCACTATTCGAAGTTGAGTGGGTCGTTAGGATAATATCAGACAATATATGATTAGAGGCCTGGGATTATTTATTTTCGTTGGTAGGGACACCACGCACGAGCTGCATTTAGTATTTTCTTTTACATATCCAGCTATCTAGGGATATAATAGGAGAACATCTTAGCCGGGGGGGAGAGAGCTAGCATCAACAACATCACCGGCATCTTTAACGTCGAGATCCTCTGTGTGTGTGTGCAGAGGTGAGCGAGGAAGCGCCATGAGACCTGTACAAACGAAAGAAAGATTAGAATCCCGAATGGCGAAGGTTGGAGGAAGTGAGGTATACCAGTTCGAGCAGATTCAAGAATACCGAAAGGAGCGATAAGCTTCATGAACGCATCAAGCCTGGAGGGTTTCCCAGCACTGCCAATTTTGGATGTCAGCTTGCGACTTTCTTTCTATTCTAGATAGCTTGGGCCCAGAACTAACAGTTCAACAATACAATTGTTTTCAGATATATCTGAAATCTTGCCTCCAAACTGGTGAGTCAATTGTGTGATAGCCTGAAGATGCTGGTGTTTGTGCCTTAAAGCCTGGGAAATTGGAAGCTTCGAAGGATGATAATCACTATCCTTGTTCGAACTTTCAGCCCTTCCAGAGTCTCCACCCTCTGCTGTAATCTCCCGGTGATGTGCAAGTAGTTCTTCGAAATACTCTGGGCCTAATATAGAGATCTTGGCGAGCAAGAGCTCCCGCTGGACAAGAGGTGCTGCAGTGTAATCAAGCACTGCCCAGACAGGAACGAGATCTTCTAGTTGTCGTCTAGCCTGTTCAACAACACCATCAAGGCCACTAAGAACGATGGTCATGCGGGACAAGTCTGGTACTTCAGTGTTGCAGACCACCAATGAGTCAATATTGAAACCACGTGCCGCAAGGATTCCCGACACTCGAGAGAGAACGCCAGGTTCATTCTGAACAAGGCAATTGAGAACATGTCTTTTTGGCGGAGCGGAAGAGGGAAGTGGTGTCTCATAAAGAATTGAGGAAACGGCGGCGGAAGCAGACCAAGCGGGGGGCTCTGAGGTTGGGAGAGGGTTTATACGACGATGAAGAGCTTTATAGGCCAAAGCGCCCGTTGACGATCCGGAGGAGGATGACGATGACGAGTGACGAATTCGTACTGGGAGGCAGCGAGGGATGACGGCGAGAACATTACTGGCGACAGTGGTTGCAGCATATTTTTCCAATATAGTGGTTGGTAATCTGGCTGTGCGAAGGGTAGCAGCCATTGATGAAATCGAAGCCATTTTTGATGGACAGGTTCGAGAAGGGAGGGTCCTAAATTTCGGGGGTGCGGATGGTAAGTAAATACAGTAGAAAAGCGGCGCTCTTTGTGGGGAGGCATGCCAAGAAGAAGAAAAATAAGTCTTCTAGGTTAAAAATAGTGTAGAGTAAACCTTCATGGGTCGAGCCGAGATCCATGGGCCTGTCTTATAGGAAACTACATGTACAAGGCTCTGGCATTAAGTGAGTGAACTAAATGGGGTGTTGACTGGTGTGGATCCGTTCACTCACCTAATCCCAGAGCCTTGTACCGGGGGTTATGGGTTAGTCTGAAGAACCATTTTTGGCGTATGATTGGTTGAAGCTGCAGAAAATGATACTTGGCACCAGAAAAAGTACTTGAATAGGCGCCCTCCATCTTTTACAATGCAACCTCCGAGACTGCAATTTGACTGCTGTTTGCACCCAGTTTCATCAGAAAATACTCCCCACAAGGGCTTATGAGCTCAAAATACTATTTAGAGGAAGCTGGGAGCCAGCGCTATTTTGCAGTTATTTTTTTGTATTTTTAGCAAAATATTTTGATTTTTGAGTGAAGATATATGAAAGTTCTTCAGACTTTTTTCCCCCATACAAATTTAGTGCGCTAAGGCCAGACCTGGCCGGTGTGATCGATGATAATTGGTGGCTCCCATATAAAATCCCTGCATTTTCAACCAATGAAGCAGAGTTCTTCAGACTAAGGGTGAACACCCGGTACATACCGCCAAAACTCGAAAAATTGGCTATCTCCGTCCAGGGACTACCGCTTGAATGATTGGTTGGATGGCATCGATCAACATCAGAAGTTTCCCATACAAGTAATTCTGATCTAGCTAATTTTTCGAGTTATGGCGGTACCTACAATACTGTACGTATTTTGAAAGATGTGGCACATACAGTCGCAACCTGATATGCCGGAACTCAATGCACCGGATCCCTTGAGACTATTAATTTTCCTACTGCAAAATCAATTTGCTATCCCGGATTTCCTTACGAATCCTTAAAATCTTGGCAATCCGGCATACCGAGTTGCGACTGTAGTCTGAATAAGGGTTAGGTTTCAATCCCAGCACTAGCCAGCCCGATATTTCAGTTACCCTACTAAGGAGTTCGTGAAAATAAGCGTTGCAACGGGGCGACTTTTGACGACATTTACTGAACGCCTGAGTACACGTGAATTGAATGTAGTCACAATCTAGACGCTATTTACTTATATGTACACAAAAATACCCATATGTAGGCACATGTAGGCACATGTAGTTCTCTTCATCTTTTTCAGTATGTACCACATGTCCAGTATCTACTCTAACATTGCCCTGCCCAGGGGTTTACTAAGTACATGTAGGTATGTGCATACATGTACTTCACACTTATACCGCGCTAGTGGTGGTTGACCAATGGTTGAATTTATGTCTTTCGTCCTTTGACATTTCATGCTCTCCTCCTCTTCTGCAACCACCACCACCACCACTACAACGCTCACCTTCTCGATCGACGTACTCCAACCCACGTTTTCTCGCGCCCTCTTAAGCCCCATCATTTTTTCCACGAGCTCTACTCATATATTTGATATTCATTTGCTCTGCCCCCTTCTATCCTATACGTACACAGACCGTTTCCCTGATACCAACCACGAACCGCGTTTTCCACCCAATCCAAAGGCTTAACTTTACCGGTACACCCCAGAAGTAGTTTCAATGACAGATGATTCTCCAGACCGCAGGAAGAGAAGCAAGTGGGACGAGACTCAGAGATCCAGCTCTAGTAGGGACAGAGTTGGTCACCATGGAGACCACCGGCCAGACGAAAGGGAAAGGTCTGTGAGCGGTCGTGGGGGATCTCGCTGGGACGACAGGCGTTCCCGTTCCCCGGCCTCGAACCCTTACACGTCTCGCCGAGAGGACCGCAGAGATGAGCGCCGGCGAAGTCGCAGTCCTCCCCCCACTCGTGATGCCACAAGCCCAAGCAGCAAATCTCCCGCCAAACCCGACCCTGCAGCTGCTGCTGGTATGCGCAGCAATTTCGAACTCGAATTCAAGCCTATGCTAATATATATATGTATCTAGCTGCCGCCGCCGCTCGTATTAATGCTTCAATTCAAGCCAAGCGGGGCATTCAGCACGTTGATGTCCCTCCAATTAGATCAGTACGGGCCGGCCACGTCTTTCCTTCCCATTCATCTCATCTCCTGAGTTCTAACCACGTTTACTTTAGCAGCAAAATGCTGGGAAATCGTCTAGCCCTCCTAGCACAACAACTTTCAACAGTGATATGTACATTGCCGATGGAGATTATATCAAAGACATAGAGGTTAATGACTTGCGCAATCGCTATACGCTGACAAAGGGTGCTACTCAGAAAATGGTAAACACTGATCCCCCCCAGGTTGTCCATTAGCTTTCGCTATTTCTGCTCATTTCATCTATCCTCCCCATCCACCCCCCTCAATTTTAATGAAAAGCGGTTACCATGGGGTTTTGCTTATGTATAGCTCAGCTTGGAGGAATCACGCAAAGCTGAAACAAGCATTGTGCAAGCAGTTTTGTGTAAACCCTTTTGTGTCTTGCCGCTGACTGTCATCCGTGCCTGTTTAGATAAAAGAAGAGACTGGCGCGGGTACGCCCCACTATCCCATTGTTGTATATTTACATCTTATTTCAGATTTGCTTGCTCATATTTTTTGGATATTCAAGATGTCACCACCCGCGGAGCGTATTATCCGGATAAAACTATGGCTACGCCACAGGCATGTTTATTCTTTCTAAAAAATTCCAGTTCTCTTGCTGATGATAACTGGGATACAGAACCCGCCCTTATATCTTCACATTACTAGCACGACGAAGGAAGGGTTGGAGAAGGCAGTCCTCAAGATTGAAGAATTAATGAAACAGGACCTTCCAAACCTTGTTGACGAGCGCCGATTCAAGCGAAGGGAACCACCAGAACCTGTTGAACGCGATGAGTACGGAAGGGTTAGTTCGGGGATATTTTTGTTTTCTGAGAAATTCTGCTGACGAAACGGGAACGGAAGCGTAAATGGCCCGAGGAAAGAATTCCTGTCGACTTAGAGCCTATTCCTGGATTTAACTTACGTGCAGCCGTCGTTGGCCACGGCGGGCAGTACGTCAAGCATATACAGCAAGAAACACGTTGCCGTGTTCAAATTAAGGGCCGTGGATCTGGCTTTATGGAACACGGCCTTGGCCAGGAGAGTGATGAACCCCTTTATCTTCACGTGACGTAAGAAAGCTCTATACAATGGTACTGATAACCTACTAATCGTGTATTAGTGGCCCTGACGCCCGCGAGGTCCAGAACGCCAAGGGTCTTTGCGAAGACCTTTTAACAGCTGTAAAACAACAGTATGAAGAGCACAAGAGCCAACCACAGCCAGCTCGTTTCCCCGGCTATGGCGGAAACAACTCACATGTTTATGTTCCATCTATGCCGAACAACCAGGGGCAAAGTCAAAACCACACTCAAGGTCACGGCCACGGCCACGGCCACGGCCACGGGCATGGCCATGGGCAAGGGCAAGGGCACGGGCAGAGTCATGGTCAGTCAGCATCGCCACCTCCAGCCCAGCAGTCTACACAACCAGTAGCCCAAGGAGTGCCAGGTGCTGCAGCAGTAGCTCCAGGAGCTAATCCATATGCTGCTTACTATGGAGGCGGGGCCGATCCTTACGGAGCGTTTGGGGGATATCAGGCGTATATGCAATACTGTGAGTATTACTAACCCCGATGTTCTATACAATCACTAATGTGGTTGACACCCAAGACCAAGCGTATTATGGTCAGCAGCAGCAGCAAGCCCCAGGAGCCTCCCCTTATCAGACAATGACCTCTGTAAGCTCGCCGCCACCACCGCCACCACCATCTAGCAACCCACCGCCGCCACCACCGCCGCCACCTTCTTACAATGCTGTTAGGCCCCCTGGCGTCTGAACTCTAGTTTTGTCTACTCTCTGCCTTCTGTAAGGGGCTATTTTCGATAAAGTATTTTCGCGCTACTCCCAAACATACCTCTTTTTTTCTTCCATCGAATCCCGGATCTCTTCGTTACAATGTCTTTTGTATACCTGATTGAAAAAAAAAAAAAATTGCAGAGCGAATCGTTCTATTGGTTATAGCGTGTTCTTGTTCTCATCCATCAAGCTCTTTTGATACAGTATCTGGTGTTAAGAGTTTGACAGTGACTCTTAAATAGAAATGGATCTGGGTATTAAATTCATTGCGGATGCATACTAATTATTCTAATGGGGAAAAGGGTAAAATGGAATCGATATTACTCCTATAGCCTCGTGTGATTTTCATACCAAGAACATTGTTAAAATGGGGGGTAAACTATGAAGAGGAAGATGACGGGTTCTGGTTTAACAAGGCATGTTCAATCGCTTTGGTTCGAGGTACAGCTTCCATGCCTGCTGCGACTGCTTCTGATCTCTGGCGTAGTTTGTTGGAGGCTAGCAGAAGAGTCTCTAACATTTTCTTTTTCATTCATCATTTAGCGTCATTATGCTATTCTCCTCTATACAGTTTGGGAGGTGTGTAGCATAACAAACCTTCGTGTTTGAGCTTGCTAGGTGTTCTGCACTAGATGTGCTTGTTGCCGCTTTGACAATTCTCTGGAATGCGACAATACAAGTTGATCTTGTTAGCCTTAGAGGATCGAATAATAGAGATGCTGAACAGACAGTTATCCTTACATCATCACCTAGCTGAATGTTAACTTGCGACATGAGAAATTTCTTCCCCCCGCCTATGATTGTTTTGGTGGCAAGGAGGTCAGGGTCCGCAATCCAAGGGCAGGGTAACCACCTCGTGATGTTAAGCATGCCGCATAAATACATACATGTATTCAAGGGAGGGTGAACCTATTAAGGAGATCAAGAAAATGTATTCGATGTAATTATGATACAGCTCAGTGATGAGTGTTTGGAAGGGAAAAAAAAATACAAAGCTGAACTGTTAACGCCCAAAATTCACCGACAGGCCCTATAGAAGACAATTGTGACCACATGTATATTCCTCCTGCCAGCGCCATAAGAAAGAAATAAAAGACATGAAGCAGAAGCGGAGAAACTGGAACGAATTATCCGTCTTTCAAAACATACTCATAATACTCGCACGGCGTGGGATAAAAGCTTCTTATAAAAAATGACCACCATATAGATAGCTATCCCCCACCCGTGTATTTGGCAAGCTCATACTAGAATCTGCTCAAGGAGAATGAGATTCGGCACACCTATGGTGCTGGGTTTTCCTGAAATCTAGAGTTAGAAGAGAAAAATTATTGGATTCTAGTCAGATTGGTTCGTGAACATACCCTAACAATATACTTGATTTTCTTATCGTAAGCAGCTCTATCTTTCCTAAAAAGATTATAGGCGTCTGCCTGAGCTGGGGATTCGGGATTTGGATCATCGAGAAGGTCTTGAATACCGAGGAGAATTTGTTTGATGGTGATGGCAGGCTTCCAGCCTTCTTCCTCGTTAAGTATGCTCAGGCACACAGTGCCTGAGGGATAGACGTTTGGGTGAAAAAGTGGAGGAACGAATTTACCTATATCAAATGAAAGGGTTAGCCGGAGAATCCAAATCATCGGATAGAGTGAGTGCCTACACTTTGGTGGCTTAGTAGGATATTCTGTTGCCCAAGCAATTAGTTATTATGGCTTTCTATCACGAGTCTCTCTTCACCTAATCGATGAGCTGAACTGTACCTTCCGGGAATATCATGTCAAGCTTGAAAAGTCCTCCTTCCCATATAGTCTTCTCCTTTCCAGGGACACCACAGCTCCACTTCATGAGGTCGAGTCCGCCGTTTGGACTCTTCGCAGGCTTGGCGAAGAATCCGAACGGATGGTCCTTACGCCATTGCTTCCTGGGGGTTAGAAAACATCATGTTAATACCAGGCAGAGCTGAAAAGGGTCCGAAGGGACCAAGATGCAGATAGTTAGATTATATACCTTTCTTCTTGTAGCCGATTGACACAAAGCGACATGATGGGATTGCTGAGAATACAGGTAAAAAGCGAGGCAGTAGTATTCAACGAAAACTAAGGGTTGTAATCAATACCCTACAGAGCAACCTGAATGTTTTTAAAGGCAATGAGGGTAGCGCTGGGAGTGGTGCTAGGGGATGCAGCTGTTGGTGTCGGAGTAGGTGCTCACTTCTTTCTCCCTCACGTCCTGAACCTCAAGGGTGACAGTTCCTGCTACAACTGACCTGATACATATTTCAAAATTAAAATACATAAAATAATGCTCTCATCTTTTTATAGTGATACCAAACAGTATTCATGACCTCATAGAAACTTCAGTGCTCTTATTAAAAATATTCATGCACAGCATATTTCTGACAATTGTAAACAGTCATGTGGCTTGAGACTAATGGTGAGGCGGTGCTAGGGTGTTAAAATATACATGTATCTACGTGTAGTTCTCTAATACATGTATACATGTAATTCTAGAGTATATAGCTAAGTATATGTTTAGTTATTATTATCCCATCGTTTTTAGCAAATTTTCAAAATTAAATATTTATTAAATGAATAGACGCCTTCCCGGGCCACTCGAACACCCCCCTCACTCGAACAGTTAACTTAAAAAAGAAAATATCTGCGCTGTAACCGGTTTCTGTACCTCTTGAATTGGGCTTCTCCACCAATAAGCATCAACTGTTCGAGTGAGGGGGGTGTTCGAATGGCCCGGGAAGGCGTCTATAAGGAGGACATTATCCACTTTTATAAAGAGCCTCACTACAAGTAGGTACAGAACCGCAGTATGCCAGTGGTGGGCAGTGGCACCAGGATAACTTGCCCACACATGTATTTATGTAGCTTTCTTAACCAGCCAATAAAAATGGTTTGCTTACATGGTCAGTGCGGGATTTGGCGCATATTATATATCTTCACTACATACATATAGGTAACGTTATAACTTTAATTCCTCTGCAAATCAATATACTACGGTACACTTCCGGGAGTACAGATTAAGTTCCAAAGTTTCTAATAGACTACGTCCATGTGTTTCGTGGTCCGCACTACCTACTCCAAGTTTCCTCGCCCGGACTAGTGGGCCCTGTTTTGATATCGCAGCGCCTTTGGCACAATTATGAGCGGGCATACTATTTTTCTTGAGTACAGGACAAAACGAAGTAAAATTAAGGAACATTGCACGAATTGTTTTCACGCAATCTTTGGACTACTAGTGCCTCACTTCGTACCTCTGTTCATACGCACTCCGCTTGCAAAACCGCTGTACTATCCAAATTATGTTATTACTCAAGTCAAACGTGACCTTCAACCCAAGAACGATCTATGTACTAGCGATGCTGGTAATTCTATGGGTCATGTGACTCGTTATTCTCAGGAAGCTTCGCGACTTATATGGGTCACATGATCTTTGGCATTATCGACAAAGGACATGGAGATTAGTAACCAGAAACTTGCATGTGACAGATGGGCCAAGGTTTCGTACCTCCAGGTCCCCTGCAACGGTGCGCAGTATTAACAACGGGGACTGCACCACATCGTTTCTTGTTCCTCATCCACAACGTATTTTTCCTCGTATCCCTTATAATCATCATGGAGCCTCAAAAGTCAGCCGGAGTGTCTTCTGAGAAGTTGGAACGAAGTCTTGAAAAAAAGCCTGAAATGACCCCTCCGACTCCTACCGTAGAGGAAGATTCTGATGATGACGATGAACTGGATGGTGAGATTCTCCCCATAAGCGGGTATAGGGACGGTTCGACTTATCTCATATACCTTACTGTATAGATTTTCTCGACGATTTCGAAACTCCTTCTATCCCAGCGACCCAGATGAGAGCGGTTAAAACTGAAGGCCAAGGTGCACCCCAGACTGATAATGGGCAACCATCGTCCCTTGACGATGATTTTGCTCGCCAGTTACAGCTCGGAATGCAAGACTTGCTGGGCGAAATACAGGACTCAGTATGTAGTCTTTATGTGTTTAAATATCGAATTCCGAAAGCACCTGTATTTTTAGGTTAACATGGTGTTCTCAGAAAGAGCTACAAGACCAATTTGAACACCTTGTAAAAGAGCTTAACGACGCCGCTACGGGAGGAAAGGCTACAACTTCGTCATCTTCCGCTCCAAAACCATTAAAAGCTCCTGCAAACTTTCAAGATCGCATTAAACAGACAATGGAGAGAATGAAATCGTCGGAAGCTGAGGTTGATGCTGCAGTAGCCGATTCTGAAGGAGACGATTTCCTCGCGGAGATGTTAAAGCAGATGCAAAGTGCCGGCGGGGATGGGGAAAGCGATGAGGATTTTTCAAAAATGTTGTTGACTATGATGGAGCAGCTGACCAGCAAGGAGATCCTCTACGAACCTATGCGGGAGTTGGCCGACAAGTACCCAGAATGGCTACGAAAGAATGAAGGAAAGGAGCCGAGCGAAGATATCGAGCGATACAGAGATCAATATCTAGTTGTTAAGGAGATTGTTGCCAAATTTGAGGAACCGGCTTATCGTGATGAAAATGATAAAGATAGAGACTACATTATCGACCGGATGCAGAAGGTTTGTGCTCTCACCTCCTTTACTTTCAATCTAATGATTTGACCACAGATGCAAGCTGCGGGAGCGCCACCCACGGAGCTGATGGGGGAAATGGGCCAAGGTCTTGATCTTCCCTCGGATATGGATTCAAATTGCACTATTTCATGAGGATAGTTATAGGGCACAACAAACAAAATCAAGACAGTTTGTTTGTAAACTATGAGTCGTACGTATATCAAGAAACCAGTGCGCGATACAAGCTTTAATGATTGTATTTTGGGAATAAAGCGGCGCAGGAAACAAACTTATTTGGGATAATATTGTGTTGTGCAGGTTTCGAAACCTCACATCTCACAAAAGCCTAAAGGCTCAATTCGGTGACTACACCAACCCGATGGATACAGATATAGACGAGAATGAAGCAAAGGGAATCGCAGGACCATTTATCCATACGCCTCAAGTAAAGAGAGAGAAAAAGCAAGAAAAATACAAATACTCTAAAATACCAAGTAAACACAATGTACAATTAATATCAGGATGCCGAGCCCACTCCTATAATTAGAGTTCAAGTAACAGAGGATGACAATGTTACGTTAACTCGATCATGCTCTTTGATGGAATCGTCAATAACGGCATGATCAAAGTCTAGATCCAACTGAGAAAGCATATCCTCGAGCTCTTCTCCCTCACGCTCGATTAGCTGGTCGAAATCATCATCCTCATCGATACCTGTAATTTCAAATTAATATGAAGGTATAAGATCTAGACTTGTTATCATAATGGTTTATACCGGAAGCGTGATATGGGAGTTCATAATCCTGTGTCTCCTCAACTTCAAACTCCTCTTCCTCATATATTGTTGATATTGTTGCAGCAGCTCTAGCTTGTGTCGCTTCCCACCTCTTCTGTTCAGACACAAATATTAAACGCATCATCTATGCCAAGACTTATTAGAGAAGGGTTCAGAAATTGCCTGTGAAGAACAAGATATGACAAGACAGAGAAGAGTATTAGATGTTACCTCATCTTCTCCGCCCCTTGATTTTATGATCTTATCCTCGCGCCCTCTTCTGACTTTTTTCAAAAACAAATTATGCCGCGTCTCACGTCCTTTCTCACGGGAGACAAATATAGGTACCGGCTTAAAAAGCCGTTTTGGTGCGAGAAAATCCGGGGATGAAGGCGGCGATGGGAGCATCTTGGGAATAAACATCCCACTGATAGTATTTTGAGGGCGTGAGGATAAGGGTGAAGATCGGGAGGGGGTAAATAGGAGTGGTATGGCGGGGCTTTTACAAGGAGTGGTAGGCGTAAGAATAATGTTTGATCCGTGAGTGAAATCCACGGTAGGGGCCATTTTGGGGGGGATTGGGTGACTTTGATGTAGTAACGGTGGAGATGGTAGCGGTATCAGTTTTAATTGTAGGGTACATGTACTTCTAGGTGAAATAGTGTAACGGGCTAAGGGAAAGGAATGAAAGGACGCGTTAAGGAACGCGAACTACTAGTCGCGTGTAAAGGTTATTACTAAGCGGAAGTGCATACATGTACTCAGACCAGAACTGTGCTGCGCTTAGTATAAGTCAAGTCTTTTCCTAGCCATTCATCGAAGGTGACTTTGAAATAGAAAGTTTAGTAAGCCTAAGATTTCTGGTAAAACGATCAGAGCAAAAAGAGATTAACTCTTCTAGCTCACTCCCAAACTGGTGGGATCGAGCCATTTACTACATCTAGTGCTCTAATCAACTGTGATAATTAAATATGCTCTATTAATTCCCCGATTGAGCTTGAACTATTGATTACATTTCTTAGATGATTATTTGCTTAGATACACCTGCTAGTCAAACTTGTGATAGAATTGAAAAATTATAATTGGCAAATTTACTATCAAAATGAAGTCACTGAAATTGTTGAAGTTACAACTAAAAACTGAATAAAAAATAAGCAAATCTGATAATAAATCAAAATTATAACAATTGCCGCAGGAAAAAATATATTATTCAGCCTATGTTAAAACTTTCTTACTAAATCAAAATTTATTTACGTTATTAGCTCGTTTGATAAATTTAAATTGATGAACTCTTACTTACCGTTTATAGGAACTTTTGATATTTTGTTCAATTATTATGTATATATAGATACAATTGGTTTTCAGCCTTCGACCACTTAGGAAAATGAAATCAACTAATTTCGTCCAAATATGATAGGTCATTTTGGAAATATAATATATTAACAGAAACTAATATATTATATGTATTTTAAACTCACGTATGACTAGCCAACTGAATTGTTAGGTGGAGATTCCCAGATCGCTTCCAACTACACCGTCAGCTCCACAACTGGCAATACTCCAAGTTCTAAGTCAACTTTCATCTCTACCTCTACCTGTACCCCCTCCTCCGACTCTCCTACCTGCTTTTATATTGATATATATATCAGGAACCCGTGCATGTATTCAGGAGATACGGGAGCCTGAGGCTTGGGAGACACCCCAACAACTTTAATTCTCTGTAAGCGGTTAGCCCGTTCAGAGGCCTCTCGGGCCTTCGCTAATGCTCAGGAGGCTCTTGCGATGCTCAAGCATACCCGTTCAGCACTCTTCAGAGCCTGCATTCATCATATACAGTTAAACACTCGAGGCTTCGTAACGCCGATACGATTGCTTCCTGTGCATTTCAAACGCTCCGGGAGATTCGATATCACTGCATCGAATCTGTAGAGATCCTCTGGAGCACGATTCTTGCCTACAGCTCCCCGAACGGGTTTCTTCATTTAGTTTAGTATCGCGAAACTTCAAGGGGTTGTCCCAACCTACTAGAAAACCTTTTAGAAGACTTACCGAACCTCACACTTATTACCACAAGATTACTAGAACGAGTCAAGATCGCGATTCATACTCTCACGCTCTCTCCTGAGGGCTTATCAGGGCAACTATTGATTTCCTGTTGCTTTTCCTCGCCCGGTCACTTTCTCCCATGCTCTCCAGAGGGACCACTAATCACTAATGTGTTATTATGAGCTAGTTAAATCCATGCCCCACCCTCCCATGCTCTCCAGAGGACCTACCAAGCCTTCTTATGGTCTCCCGACCCTATTCTTGGTACTGACACTATCTCTTAAGGTCTCCTGGGCCTCGTCAAATTATCAAACTTCTCCCCTGTCAAAGCATCGTCAGAGGCATTTGTCGAGGCTTCTTGAGCCTTTGCAGCGCCCAAATCCCTCCCCGTCGCCACCTGATTTTCTGAGGTATCATCAGTCCTCAAAAAATATAGCTCGGTCCTACTGAGCCTTCCGGGAAGCTTTAACGTCCTTCCATGCCGCGATGTCTGCTGCCAACTGCACATCGTTCTCTTCCATTCCAACCTTGGATATCACCTCTCGTGTGACTCATAACTCCTCAATATACAGGCTTATCAGTCTCAGTCAATTGAATTCGCATCTTAGGTTCTATATCTTATCTTGAATGTACTCTCTTATTACATACAGAGTCCCCAGCTGATTTTCCTCTGTTCTTCTTCTCCACGTGTTGAATATTCTGGTGTACGTTACTAGGCAAAAGTTAGTATGTCGGGACTCCTAAAGAACTTGATAAACCTTACACAGGATATCGGTATTCTGGCTGCGGTTAAAGTGCATTCGTTTCACATAATTGCCCATTGTCCAAAATCGCAAAACAAACCAATTAGCAGTGCAAACTAGACAGATGAATTCCGGGGATATATCATCTACGAATTTAGGCTTCTTCGCTCCACGCATCTTGTCACCTTTGTAATATTTTAGAAATATTACTTGTACAATATCTGGGGCCCAAAAGTGTTCATGACCTGTCTAATAGCTGTTAGACCCTTATATAGGCTGCTTGAGCCTTTGAAATTGCCTATAAAGCCCCATAGCACGTTGAAAGGAGCTCTTACGGGATAGTTGTCAGGGTCACTAATGAAACGATCATTCTCGACTAGATGGTTAACTTTGTCAGCTCTCGTCTCTGGGGTTGTTAGGTCCTTCAAGTCATATAAGAGGCCTTTTGCGACAAAGTCTTTGATTGCAAACACAAGGTGCGATCTCACCCGTAAACTTGCGATTTGAACCTATGAATAATTAACACAAAACTAACAAGCCTACTAGGAGGCTTGATCAGCTCTTACCGCACTCTTCGCGCTGTCAATTAGGATTATATTTGTATTAAAATGAACGTTCGCCTCCGACCAAAATCGCTGGACTTTAACGGTAAGAGATTCAGGCGTTGGCCAAGGATCCTCAAGTAATGTATGCCGCGAGAGAAGTTCCTTAGCATACCTGATAATCGGCTTTGCCTCCGCTGGCACGTGCCCCCTGTCAGAGCTGTAAACTGACTCTGGCGCTGGTGTGGTACATGCTTGCGTGTGTGGGGTTGCACAATAGTGCTGAGAAGGCGGAGGTGTACGTTCAATGTAATGTTCATTTCGCAATATACTAGACGAGTGAAATGAGGTGCTTGGTGATGTAGACGCGGGCTCGGAAGCTGTGGAAGCCCTGCTCATGGCTCGGGAGGGAGTTCCCGACCTTTTTGAAGTAACCATCGTACGGCTTCCATACTGCCTGGTGTTATCACCTTATCCGCAACCTATGGGTTGTGGTTAATACCTATACTGTATTAACTCCTACGGAAGATGAAACAATTGCTTCAGCTGCTGTGCAACTAATTCTTCTCCTAGAGGCTGCAATAGCCCTAGCGGAGGCTACGGGAGCCTCCCTTGGCCTCTTACCAGCACGAATTCCCTGGCTGTGTACTGACGGTGCCCGTGGTGGTGGTACCCATGGTGGTGGTGCCTGTATAAGCCGTGCTCGTATTGGTGGAGGTGGTGGAGACACCATTCGTTCAGATAAGGGCATCACGGGTAGGGTATTTTTGTCCCCGCGCTCTTCATAGTCGTTATAATCGTCCTCATAGACATCTACCTCATCCTCCTCCGCAACTGGGTAACCATCGAAGTCAATCCATGGCTGTGGGCTTTCTAAAACGTTGTTTACCAATATTTAGCCACCGGGCGAGCTCAATGGGCCATCTAGATAGCCTGAGGGGCCATGAAAGGAATCTTGGTTGGTATCCAGCTCTGTAGGTGATCCCGTCCTCACACTGCTAGCGACACTTGAAACACTCATCGCCTCCCTAAGCCGTTTATTAACGGAGGTGGAGATAGTAGTATTGGTTGTACCATATCGATCGTCAATGGCACGTTAGGCGGTCCTTTGCCTTTGGGAAGTCATGATAATGTTTGTAAGGAAAAGAATGGTGAAGTAGGCACTGGAGAATGCTTCTGAGGCTCACTATTAATACAGTATGCTTAGCAACCTCTAATATTCTTTTTTTTTCTCTTAGTTGGCTAGGCTATATAGAGTCATCCAAATGCTTGGCGAGCAAAAAGCTCTGAATTTTCTTGGGCTGAGCTATACCACTTATAGTCACCCGCCTATCGTCTAAAGGTTTAGGAAGACTTTTGACCCGGCAGTGAACAAAACGCGGTAGGAAACACAAATCTTATAAGTAATAATAAATGCTAAAATGAGGCGACTAACACTAAAACAGATAAGAAAGTCTAAAAAAGCAGCTGCACCAGAAATAGAAAAAGAAAAAAACTGCCTAACAAGCTTTGAAGAAGGCTTCTCAAGCCTTCTCTAGCCGAAAATCCGTGTAGCGCTCTCACCAAATAGATAAGGTAAGCTAATTCCAAAACAGATATAAAAAGCCTAAAAAGACAACTACACTTACCAGATACGGAACTTAGCTAACAAAAAAGATAAAAACAGATCAACAAACCAATGATCCCCCAAGAAGGCTCTTCGAGCCTTTCAAATAGCTTAAAATGCCGCCCCTAGCTAGCATTAACAGTTACCGTCATCGTCATCCTCATCGTCGTTGCATTCTACTTGTAACGGGGGCAGACTATCCATGTATCGCTAGAATCCAATAGAATAGATGTGGCCGTGCAAGATAGAAATCAGGTGCAGATTTATTCAAAGATACTATCGCTAGAACTCAATAATCTTTAAGGGCTCTGCTACCGATAATTTCTAGGTTCAGATGAAGATGAGGATGAGGATCCGGACAGTTGGGCGGGAATGATCCTGAGTACTTATACTCCAAAGGACTCTATTCTCTGCTCCTACTTCCTTACTAAGTTCCAGTGTTGCCTCTTAGCGGAAAGGAAGCAATACCATCGCTACCCCGCTTCTCTCTAAGCGTCAGCGAGTTCTTCCGGTTCCGAAGGCAACCACCCTTAGTCAAAGCCTTTGTAACACCTGCAGTCTTTGTTGCCACACAACTGGGGCCTGCATGAATGAGCTGCCGCTCAGGTGTAAGCTTAATCATTGCTGTAGAGCTTTCGCTTATTGTAGACTTTCTAGGCATAATCCCTTCCGTTACCGGCGGACTTCCAATGGTCAGAGGATGTAGAGGATCGCCGAGCACTCAGAGCTTCACTCTGGCTGGCCTTCTAATCATTGGCGAGGCACAGACTCGTCAGTCATTGCTCCCATGAATAGATTCTTTTCCTAGCGCTCAGAATGTAGTTACTCTGACAACTGGTAGCTAACCACACTGCCGGTACTTGCATGTCACTGTGCAACTGGCTTCTAACAATAACTCTCAGCATGTAACCGGGCCCTGTGTGTACTCATACACCAGACAGTTGAAATGGCTCCGTTACACTACTCCCCTCTTCCAGGATCTTGGTCTCCGAGATCTATAATCTGTATCTATTTATCTATGCAATACTATATGACAAGGAAACTCCTTTGGTGTGGAAGGGGACGAGAATGTTAAAGGAGATGCTACTGGCCTTGAGCCCTCTTGTCTCTGGGCTTCTTGGGATACCTCATATGGAAATCTCGGAGGGCTTCTTCAGCACTCTTTCTGAGATGCTCCCAGGGTTCCCATGTAGCATCCTCATTCTCATAACCTTCCCATAACACCAAGTATTCCACCCTTCTCCTCTTCTTATTGACTCGGCTATCGGCTACTTCCCGGACGATCCAGTTCTGTTCTCCTGCAATTTCCTCAGGTTCCGGTGGAGGAACTCTTCTCTCAGGGTCTAATAGCGCTCTGTAGGGTTCCAGGAGAGAGACATGGAAGACAGGGTGGATTCCCATTTGCGGGGGAAGAGAGAGCTTGTAGGCACGGGTACCAATAGCTTCTAAGACCTTGAAAGGTCTCATCTTCTTCTGATCCAATTTTCCCAATGGCCGCTTTGTTTGCACATTGCGCCGGTCTAGCATAACTTCATCTCCGGGCTTAATTTCAGGCGGTGCCAGGGCATGTGCATCATACCACCGGGCCATCCTTAGTCTAGCCTTTCCCAAGCTTGCATTCATAGCCTGCCAGATAGATTCCCATTGAGATACCATGACCTCGCTTGCTGGATTGTTCCATTCAACACCTTCCTTTGGGACCGGCCAATTGGTCCTGGGTTCATATCCATAGTTGGCATAGAAAGCCGCCGCTTTGGTGGACTCAGAGACCGCTGAGTTGTATGCATACTCTGCCAAAGGCAAGAGGTCCGCCCAGTCATCCTGTTGATATGAACAATAACTCCGCAAGTAATGTTCCAGGGTCTGGTTAACTCTTTCTGTCTGGCCGTCCGTTTGGGGGTGGAAAGAAGTAGACATCTTCAGCTTCACATTGAGGAGGCTCATGAGAGATTGCCAAAAGTGAGAGATGAACCTGCTATCTCTGTCCGAGACTATGTCATCAGGTAACCCATGGTGTAACGGGGGTCTATGAACGTAGGGACTATAGTGCCAAGGAATACAACCGAGGCGAGGACGTGGCAATAGGTATTCAGGACTATGGGCTATGGAGTGGCTCTACCTAGTATGACAACTAGTTGAACCCTATTACGAGGCGTAGAACAAAAGCAGTATTCGTTGAGGTAGATACAGCAGGTTCCGTGAAGAGAAGAGGAAAGGAAGGAAAACATGAAAAGGCACGAGACAACCCCCCCTTATATATCCAACTCCTAGTCCGTTGATGACTAATTTCTTGCGTAACAGAAACCGAAAGAACATAACAGAAAACCCATTACAAATCATAGTCCAACTGCACGATTCCTCCTCTTCACAACCCAATCTATCACCTTAGCCGAAATATAATATTGCCGTTACAGACTACGCCCCCCTCTAAGGCTTACCTCCTGGTAGGCTTAGGTTTCCGTGGATAGCGTTCATGGAACCGTCGAACAATATCAGGTGAATGCTCAAGGTCCGATAGCGGTTGCCAAGAGGCATAATCATATCCAGTGTATCGTACCAGATACTCAAAGCCACCCCTTCGTTTCCTAGAGTCCACAATATCCTCGACTTCCCATTCTTCCTCCCCTTCGATCGCAACAGGAGGTGGTGGTGACTGTTGTTGACCAGGTAATGGATTACCCGCTTCAGGTGATAACAATGAAACGTGGAATACCGGATGGATCTTCATAGAGCGGGGAAGCTCTAGCTCATAAGCATAGGGGTTGACGATTCGTTTGATGCTGTAAGGACCAATCCGTTTCCAATCAAACTTCTTGGAGGGTCGCTTTGTTAGAAGGTGGCGGGTCGACAAGAAAACTTTATCTCCGATATGATAACGAGGGGCAGGAGAACGATTTAGGTTAGCCGACTCCTCTTGTATCCTTTGCGCCCGAAACATTTCGCTCTTCAGAAACTCCACCATGTCCTTCATCTCTTTTGCAATACTGTTGGCTTGATCTTCCGCTGTCGTTTTACCATGTTCCAAGGGACCAAAAGTAATCCTGGGATTTCTTCCCGAGTTGGCATAGAAAGGAGAGACTTTTGTTGTTTCCGAAATATGGTTATTTGTTGCGAATTCAGCCATTGCCAACAGTCGGGCTCAATCATCTTGCTGATAGGAGACATAGCTTCGGAGGTATTGTTCCATTATGGCATTGATCCTTTCAGTTTGTCCATCGGTTTGGGGGTGAAATGCGGTGGAGAATCGTGGAGATATTTCCAGGCGTTTGCAAAGCGATTTCCAAAATTCCGCAACAAATTGTGTTCCTCTATCGGACACAACCATATCAGGTAGTCCATGTAGCTTCCAAACATTATCGAGATATAGCCTTGCTACTTCCTTCGAGTCCACCTCTTTAGTTGTTGGTATTAGATGTCGCATTTTGGTTAATCTATCAACAACAACTAAGATCGCATTGTAACCATCACTCTCCGGAAGGTCGGTAACAAAATCCATTGAGACATCCGTCCATGGTCCATCGAGTATTGGCATGGGACGAAGTACCCCATAAGGCGCATTACGTGGTGCCTTGCTACGGACACACATATTGCAATTCCTAACATATCGATCGACATCTTTTCGCATTTGTGGCCAATAATATTCCCGACTTAAGAGTTCCAAAGTCTTTGCTCTACCCGGATGGCCTGCTGATACTTTATCGTGATGTTCTTGTAGGAGCCACAGCCGGAGGTCATTATCATTTGGTACATAGAGTGTAACGGGGGCAGCCTATCTATGTATCGCTAGAATCCAATAGAATAGATGCGGCCGTGCAAGATAGAAATCAGGTGCAGATTTATTCAAAGATACTATCGCTAGAACTCAATAATCTTTAAGGGCTCTGCTACCGATAAATTGTCTACTCGAAGATGAGGATCAGGTCAGTTGGGCGGGAATGATCCTGAGTACTTATACTCCAAAGGATTCTATTCTCTGCTCCTACTTCCTTACTAAGTTCCGGTGCTGCCTCCTGGTGGAAGGGAAGCAATACCATCGCTACCCCGCTTCTCTCTAAGCGTCAGCGAGTGCTTCCGATTCCGAAGGCAACCACCCTTAGTCAAAGCCTTTGTAACACCTGCAGCCTTTGTTGCCACACAACTAGGGGCCTGCATGAATGAGCTGCCGCTCAGGTGTAAGCTTAATCATTGCTGTAGAGCTTCCGCTTATTGTAGACTTCCCAGGCATAGTCTCTTCCACTACTGGCGGACTTCCAATGCTCAGAGGATGTGGAGGATCGCTGAGCACTCAGAGCTTCACTCTGGCTAGCCTTCTAATCATTGGCGAGGCACAGACTCGTCAGTCATTGCTCCCATGAGTAGATCCTCTTCCTAGCGCTCAGAATGTAGTTACTCTGACAGTTGGTAGCTAACCACACTGCCGGTACTTGCATGTCACTGTGCAACTGGCTTCTAACAATAACTCTCAGCATGTAACCGGGCCCTGTGTGTACTCATACACCAGACAGTTGAAATGGCTCCGTTACACTACTCCCCTCTTCCAGGATCTTGGTCTCCGAGATCTATAATCTGTATCTATTTATCTATGCAATACTATATGACAAGGAAACTCCTTTGGTGTGGAAGGGGACGAGAATGTTAAAGGAAATGCTACTGGCCTAGAGCCCTCTTATCTCTGGGCTTCTTAGGGTACCTCATATGGAAATCCCGGAGGGCTTCTTCAGCACTCTTCCTGAGATGTTCCCAGGGTTCCCATGTAGCGTCCTCATTCTCATATCCTTCCCACAGCACCAGGTATTCCACCCTTCTCCTCTTCTTATTGACTCGGCTATCAGCTACTTCCCGGACGATCCAGTTTTGTTCTCCTGTAATCTCCTCAGGTTCCGGTGGGGGAACTCTTCTCTCAGGATCTATTGGTGCTCTATAGGGTTCTAGGAGAGAGACATGGAAGACAGGGTGGATTCCCATTTGCGGGGGAAGAGAGAGCTTGTAGGCACGGGTACCAATAGCTTCTAAGACCTTGAAGGGTCCCATCTTCTTCTGATCCAATTTTCCCAATGGCCGCTTTGTTTGCACATTGCGCCGGTCTAACATAACTTCATCTCCAGGCTTGATTTCAGGGGGTGCCAGGGCATGTGCATCATACCACCGGGCCATCCTTAGTCTAGCCTTTCCCAAGCTTGCTTCATAGCCTGCCAGATAGATTCCCATTGAGATACCATGACCTCGCTTGCTGGATTATTCCATTCAACACCTTCTTTTGGGGCCGGCCAGTTGGTTCTGGGTTCATATCCATAGTTGGCATAGAAAGCCGATACTTTGGTAGACTCAGAAACCGCCGAGTTATATGCATACTCTGCCAAAGGCAAGAGGTCTGCCCAGTCATCCTGTTGATATGAGCAATAACTCCGCAAGTAATGCTCCAGGGTCTGGTTAACTCTTTCTGTTTGGCCGTCCGTTTGGGGATGGAAAGAAGTGGACATCTTCAGCTTCACATTGAGGAGGCTCATGAGAGATTGCCAAAAATGAGAAATGAACCTGCTATCTCTGTCCGAGACTATGTCATCAGGTAACCCATGGAGTCTCCAGACTTCCTTCAAGAACAACTTAGCCAAATCTTCCGTTTTGTTGAGTGTAGGAAGTGGGATGTAATGTGCCATCTTTGAGAAGCGGTCCACTATTACCCAGATCTTTGTAAACCCATTGGATTCCGGTAATCCCACAATAAAGTCCATAGAGATGGAAGTCCATGGCCGATAAGGTATCTCCAGTGGTTGGAGCATACCGAACTTCTTATGTCTTGAGGTTTATTCCTCTGGCAGCTGTCGCAGCTCCGGACATATTCCTCAACATCTTTATCCATGTTGGGCCAAAAGAAGTTGTTTTTTACCCGCTCTAATGTCTTGAACTGACCGAAATGGCCCGCCACTTTAGAGTCATGGGTATCGGTCAGGATATCCATCTGGAGCTTCTTGTCTTTGGGAATATACCATCGATTCTTGTAGAAGATGAGGCCGTCCTTGACAGACAAGTTCTGGTCCAAGTTTGGTTTCCTTTCAACCAGGGAGCGGTGCAGTTCCTGCCAGATTCCATCCTCTTTAGCTGCCATACATAGGCGCTCTAAGAATGTGTTCTGCAATTGATTCACCCTGACAGCCGCTAGCTTAACAGGATCCAAAACCAATTGACCTGGCCTAAAAAACATCTGTGGCTCCGGCCGCAAGGTTTCACTCCCCTCTTCAGGGCGGTGATCCCAACGCCTTGATAGCACATCAGGTTTGCCATTCCTTTCTCCCGGTCTGTAGACAACTTTGAAATTGTAGCCTGCTAGGTCCTCAGACCATCTAGCTTGCCGCCTAGTGAGAACCTTGGTAGAGTTGAAGTACTCTAAATTCTTGTGGTCTGTGAAAACCGTGATCTCCTGCTCGCAACTCTTGAGCATATGCTCCCATTCCCGGAAAGATGCTACAATAGCTCCCATTTCCTTATCATGAATGTCATAGTTGATCTCAGCCGGGGAGAACTTCTTAGAATAGAAAGCTACCGGGTGTAGTTTCCCATCTTCCCCATACTGAGAGAGCACCGCTCCTTTGGCAAAGTCACTGGCATCAGTTTCGACCACAGTTCTTCTGCTAGGGTCAAAATGGAGAAGGATTGGAGCGCTTGTGAATAGCCTCTTGAGTTCCTCAAATGCTTGTTCACAGGCTGCGGTCCAATACCATTTCTTGTCATTTTGCAAGAGGTCGGTCAATGGTTTGCAAACTTTACTGAAGCCTTCAATAAAGCGGCGATAGAAGTTTGCAAATCCCAGGAAACCTTGCACTCCCTTAATATTTCGGGGTACTGGCCATTCCTGAACCGCCTCTACCTTGTCCTCTGACATAGATACTCCCCTTTCCGAGATGTGGTAGCCAAGATATTCTACTTCTCGGACATGGAAGGATGTCTTGCTGATGGAGGCACACAGTTTTGCTTCTCTGAGCTTCTGTAGAACCTTCTCAACCAGCCTTTCATGCTCTTCCTCAGTCTCTGAGTAGATGAGGATGTCGTTGATATAGACAACCACTCCTTCATCCAGTAGTTCCTTTAGCACATCATTGATCATTGCCTGGAAGGCGGAAGGGGCGTTGCATAGACCGAATGGCATCACATTGTACTGATACAGTCCATAGCGGGTTCTGAAAGCGGTTTTCCACTCATGACCTTCTGCTATCCTGATCAAGTTGAAGCCATTCTTCAGGTCTATCTTTGTGAAGATCTTGGCTTTGAACAACCTATCCCTGAGCTCACTCATGATAGGCAGCGGATACTTGTCCTTGACAGTGACCTTGTTCAACCCTCTGTAATCAACACAAATTCGCCATGTCCCATCCTTCTTAGGTATGAACAATATGGCCGCCGCTGCTGGGCTGCTAGATCTAGAGATTTTTCCTAAAGACAACTCTTTGTCCAGGTACTCTCGGAGGGCTTTCAGCTCTGGAGCGGAACATGGGTATAGTGGGCCAAATGGGGGAGCGGTACCAGGCAAGAGGTTGATCTTCAGATCATTTCGGGAGTGTGGAGGCAGCTCCTGTATCTTTCTTGACTGAATACGTCGGCCCATTCCCTATAGCGAAGAGGTATCCTCTCAGAGATATCTCCTCCATCCTCATCATGCCATACTGAAGCGGCCAGTTGATACACTACATCTTCTTCCTCCATCAGTTGGTATGAAGAGATTAGTTCAAACTTGATCGCTGCTGGGAGACAGTTCTGCTTGCAGTAGTCACTTCGCCAGCTTATGGTATTGAGTTCCCAATTGATATCCGGGTTGTGCTTCCTTGCCCATGCAATTGGCAGGTAACCTGATATTCCTTCTTCCAAAGTAGCCACTTCCCATCGGAGTGTCTCCTTATGATCTCCCATGTTCATGTGGACTGGGTGAGTGTAATACTCTCCTCCGCCCATCATGACATCTCCTTGAGCATCATACATTGTCAGAGGTTGATCTCGCCGCACTAAGGGAACTCCATGCTTCCTGACAAAACTCTGGTTGAGGATTGCTCCTGTACAACCGGTGTCAAAGAGGAATGTCCCTTGGGCGTCTTCAACTTTGTTCTTGACCGTCCATGACAGTTCTGCTTTCAGTATTGGCCTCTTGCCATGTACTGGTAAGGATGGAAGCTTCTGTTCCATTCTTCTTTGCTTCTGTGCGGGTTCTGGGCTTGATTCTCTTTGTCTTTTCTCCATTGCTAATAGCTGCGGGCACTACTAAGATCAAAAGATCCTTTGGTTCTATTCCCAAGCAATAATATAGCAAGTGTATTGTGTGGAAGTCTGGTAGCGGGCTGGAAGTGTCTTTGTAGCAAATGTAACTTTGGCAGAGCACTTACAGACCAGCTGTTTCGGGTCATAAACCCATCCTCAGAGTGCTTGGAAACAATCAAATAGGCGAAAAACACAAAAATTTATTCAAGAGAAAACAAAGAAATCGAGACCCAAAAGAAAACTAGTAAACATAGACTCTAAACAGACATTTCTACCAGATGATTTCATTGTCCGAGTCTTGCTCAGGCTGAAAGACGAAATCTTCTGTCACCTCTGGGAGTACAACAAGTGGTTCCTCTGCTACAACCGCAGCCACTTTAGCTTTCTTCTGAGGATTGGTCTTCCCATTTCCTCGTTTCCGCTTTTGTACCCTCACTGCTGCCACTCGGACTACAGTAGGTTCCCTGGACCAACAGTCGGTCCATTTGTGTCTGGACTTGCCGCACTATTGCACAAGTCAGTCTATGTACTCTACCAATAGGGAGTACCGGAAGGTCATACCTTCAAGCATACTTCTGCTTTCCTTCTTTCTTCTAGGATATCCCCCGGGATACCCTTCAGCTCCACCGCTTTGTCCTTGGAACTGGTTTCCTTCTGAGGTTTGGAGGAGCTTGCAGCTTCTCTCTTCCTCTTGGGATGCCGTTCCTTCTCAGCAGGGGGATCTCTCTTGGTCCTGGCGGGTGTTTTCTCAGCGGCTACCATCTGGTACCTCTCATGGGTGTGTCCTAGCTCTCTTAGAGCAGCTATCCGCTCCATCAAGGACTTGGGCTTGGGGGTAAAGAGAGCCCAACTCATGCCTAGGTCCGGAAGGAGGGAGCTAAGGATCTTATCATCCACTAACTGACCCTCGTAGCCAGTCTTCCACATCAGCTGAATAATGCTATTCAGGAAGGAGTCTATTCCTCCCTTAGCTGTGTGGGTAAGGGTATTCCATTGGGCTACCGCATCATCCCTAGAGATGGCTTCACCAAAGGCTGCTCTGAGAGCATCCACAAAGGAATCCCAGCGCTTCCATCTCTCATCCAACACCACAGGCATCCCAGCTACCCGGTTGGCAGAAGCTTGGTCAATAGAGTTGTGGTAAGCTTCATACCACTTGACCGGAGCATCTCCTTCCATCAGGTTGCCAGCATATCGGATCCTGACCTCTTCAGAGGTAAAGGACTGGCCCTCAATGGAGAAGACGTTCTCACATTGCCGGATGAAGGTCTCCACGTTGTCTGCTTTGCCATTGAACTTGGCCGGAGGGGGTGCTTTGGGTTCTCGGGCCCTAGAGGCAGCGGAGGGGTGTGAGGGGGCCGGAGGTCTCATGAACTGTGCCATGGAGGCCAGGAGTTCTTTCTGTTGCCTCTCCAACTTCTTCCTGAGGTACCTTCGCCATCCTCTCCTGTCACCATCCTCAGGCTCCGAGTCTGAACTGTCTGAGTCCCCTCCTGGGTTGGGAGCACCGCCAACTGGGGGGACAATTCCATCTCCTCCACCATTACCCGCTGGTTCTGGGTTCTGGTTTTCTCCACCAGGGTTTCCTTCTGGCTGGAGGTTCCTCCTAGGTGACTCCGGGGGTGGTGAGCCTCTGTGGGATTCTGGGGATAACCCCTGGCGAACCCAGGCTGGAGGGAGCCCGGAGGGACCACTCCTGACCGGTGTCTGAGAGTAGTAATCGTCGTCTCCTATAGGTTGTCGGGGGGGCCTTGCTAGGCCGCCTGCCAACGGGCTTGATGGGGCTCTCTGAGGAGGTAAAGGTGAGCCTCCAATGGCCGCTGGCATCATCAGGGGAAGTGTCCTCTGCCTGATAGACCTGACTGGAAACGCTGCAAAGGGGTTCACCCTTTGGTGGAAGGTTCTCAGGGCCGCTCTGGATGAGGCCCTGGAGTTTTGCGGAGGTGCGGGATTGGGGACAGGTGCTGGTGTAGGCATCCTGGCGATGGAGAGCCTTCCTTCATTAATGGCTCTCTGGATGTCTTCCAGGAAGTTAGGGGGCATCGCCGGGTTTGTCCATTCAATGTCCTCCATCTCATCCGCTCCTAAGTCATCTCTCTGAGCATAACTCTGGAGTTGTGCCTGGACTGAGGAGACTTGTTCTTGCATATAGCCGAAGGCATTCCGGAGCAGGACTGCCTCAGCTTCTTGTCTTTCTTGCACCAAGGCTAGCGCATTGCCGGCCTTGATGACTTCCTGTTGCAGGCTGTGCTTCAGGTAGCGCTGCAATTCCGCAAAGAAGTCCTGTAGGGTGACTTCGTCGGTATCTTGCCAGGTGGGCTCACATCCGGGGATGTAGAACTGGAGCGCCGTCCTGGGCTTGTGGATCAACTGTGTCTGTCCCTCTTGGAATTCTAAAGCTGCCGGTTGCCATTCAATCTGAAGAGGCGCTTGGGGAGCCGGGAGGGCGGACATGTTGTGAGAGGAAAGAATAATCTGAAGGTGATTTGAGCACTAAAGATTATCTGTAACGGGGGCAGCCTATCTATGTATCGCTAGAATCCAATAGAATAGATGCGGCCGTGCAAGATAGAAATCAGGTGCAGATTTATTCAAAGATACTATCGCTAGAACTCAATAATCTTTAAGGGCTCTGCTACCGATAAATGGTCTACTCAAAGATGAGGATCAGGTCAGTTGGGCGGGAATGATCCTGAGTACTTATACTCCAAAGGATTCTATTCTCTGCTCCTACTTCCTTACTAAGTTCCGGTGCTGCCTCCTGGTGGAAGGGAAGCAATACCATCGCTACCCCGCTTCTCTCTAAGCGTCAGCGAGTGCTTCCGATTCCGAAGGCAACCACCCTTAGTCAAAGCCTTTGTAACACCTGCAGCCTTTGTTGCCACACAACTAGGGGCCTGCATGAATGAGCTGCCGCTCAGGTGTAAGCTTAATCATTGCTGTAGAGCTTCCGCTTATTGTAGACTTCTCAGGCATAGTCTCTTCCACTACTGGCGGACTTCCAATGCTCAGAGGATGTGGAGGATCGCTGAGCACTCAGAGCTTCACTCTGGCTAGCCTTCTAATCATTGGCGAGGCACAGACTCGTCAGTCATTGCTCCCATGAGTAGATCCTCTTCCTAGCGCTCAGAATGTAGTTACTCTGACAGTTGGTAGCTAACCACACTGCCGGTACTTGCATGTCACTGTGCAACTGGCTTCTAACAATAACTCTCAGCATGTAACCGGGCCCTGTGTGTACTCATACACCAGACAGTTGAAATGGCTCCGTTACATAGAGTGCGCCTCGATAAAGTAGCCGACCGTTGTTGTCTTCCGTACATTCGGCAAGTGAAATTTTATTAGAATGATGAACGTCACTCCGAAGCATAGCGAGGGTTTCGTTTGGGAAACTATCAACTTGGTAAGCTTTTGAAAATAACTCCTCCACAGTGGGCATTCCTTCAGCGGATTCATTTGATAAAGAACCCGCGAACAAACTTAGCTTTGCATCCAAATTTTTTCTCTTCAGGACCACTTAGCTCTGATGCATCAACCGCTCATCCCCTTCTTTAGGTAGGTCACCTGACCTTCTAGTTAGTGCATCCGGTTTTGCTCCTTGTTTTCCCGGTCGAAATTGTATAACGAAATCGAAACGTGAAAGAAATTCGGACCAACGAGCTTGCCGACGATTTAATAATTTTGTCGTCATGAAATATTCTAGGTTTCGGTGATCGCTGAGAACTTCAATAGGAAATTGTGCTCCTTCTAGATGATGTCGCCACTCTTCGAAACATCGTACGATTGCTAGAAGTTCTTTATCGTAGATTTCATAGCCACACCCCGCAGGGGAATGTTTCTTGGAAAAAAAGCTACCGGATACAAAACTCCCTCATCATCACGTTGTGATAGAATCCCTGCCGAAACATAGTCAGAAGCATCGGTTTCCACTACAATCTTTGGATTCGGATCGAAATGAACTAGTATAGGTGCCGTTGTAAACATCTCCTTCAAGGTTTGAAATGCTTTCTCCCTTTCATCCGTCCATTCGAATTTAACATTTTTCTCCGTTAGAGCTGTAAGCGGGGCGACAATCTTTGAATATCCTAATATAAACCGTCGATAAAAATTTGAAAATCCCAAAAATACTTGAACATCATGAAGATTTGTCGGTGTAGACCATTCTAGAACATCAATGACTTTCTTTGGATCGATTCTGTTGCCTTTTAGGGTGAGGATTAGCCAAAGATATTTCGTTTCTTGAACCATAAATTCACATTTTTCGGGTTTGAGATGGACATGATTCTCATCAAGTACCTTTAAAACCTTTTGAATATGGTCCTTGTGCTCTGCAAGGGATTCCGAATAGATGAGAATATCGTCTAAATAGGCCGTCACAAATTGATCGAGATAGGGGCGCAGGATGTCATTGATCCAATGTTGAAATGTAGCCGGAGCATTCGCTAATCCAAAAGGCATTACCGTATATTCAAAGTGTCCATATCGAGTCCGGAATGCCGTTTTCCATTCGTCCCCCTCCGCTATCCTGATTTGATAATATCCCCAACGTAAATCCAATTTAGTATAATATTTTGCTTTCGACAATTTGGTCAAGGTTTCCTTCAATAACGGTAATGGGTATCGGTTATTAATCGTAATTGCATTGAGGCCCCGATAGTCGACACATAAACGAAGAGTTCCATCAGCTTTCTTGACAAATAGTATAGGTGCCCCCGCTGGTGATTCACTATGGCGGATAGTTCCTTTAGGTAGATTTTCGTTAAGATAGTCCCAAAGTGCCTTCAACTCTGTTTGGGATAAAAGCATATATTGGTCCCCATGGTGGTTGTTTGCCTTCTTCTAATACTATCTTCATATTATGGAACGGTCGATGTGGTGGAAGTGCTGAAGCGTCATATTCTTCAAACATGTGGATATAGCGGTGGAACTCCTTCGGTATTAGTTGTTTAATATCGATGGTAGGTTTTTCGGTCGCTGAGACGGTAACGGTATGAGTTTCAGGTAGGGGAATTGATATACCATGACACGTAATTGCAGTTCCACTAAGCAAACAATGTTGACAGCAGCTTTGAGAGTCGAAGATAAGCAAATTTTCCTTTGGTCGAATTGTAACATCATGGCGTCGCATCCAAGGTATCCCCATCACAATCGGATAGTGTCCCAACTTTGTCACAAAACATGATGCAGTTTCTCGATGGCCATGAATGTCTAGCGAGACATCGACAATATTAGTAATCTTTCCTGACTTGATAGGCCTGCCGTCTATAACGTCTACGTGGTGTGGTATTTTGAGTGGGGTCATGGTAAAATTGTTGTGGCATGCAAAAGATTCATCGATGAAAGCATATCCTGAGGCTCCGGTATCAATAAGGGCGTAGGTGGGTACGAAGGTATTTTTATTCTGTGAAATTGAACAAGTTACTACAAATTGGTTCCCATCCATTTCCTCCTCTGATAACGAAAAACCAGAAATATGCATTTCAGAAAAATCCTTAAATGGTCCCTGGGCTAAACCACTTAGTGCAGGGACAAATCTTTTGCCGACTCGTTATCGCTTCCATCATTTTCCTCTACTTTCAATGCCGCTCCTCTCATCACCGGTCTCCTTGGTTGATTTCCAGTTGCCCTTGCTTGGGGGCAGTCTCTAACCATGTGTCCGACTCCTCCGCAATAGAAACATCGGCCCTCAGCTAAGCGGGCGTTTCTTTCAGTAGGGGTGGGGCGACGACGTCCCCCGGACAGATCCATTGGTACATAACCCCCCGGGCGAAACGAGGGATGGTTCTCCAGAGTACGTGCATTGACAGCTGGGGCGGCAGCGCGAGGAGTAGGCAGAGGATTCGCTGGTGGGGGACGAGGGGTCGGAGCAGCAGTAGCACTCCAAGGCTTTTTACTTCCTCGCTTAGCCTCTGCCGCTCGTCGTCGATTATCTAACCGTTGCAAAAGTGTCGAGCAGGCATCTACTGTCGCAGGAGTTTCATGGTGTCTCATTGATTCATCGAGTTCCGCATTAATACCCTCCATCAAAGCCTCAATCCGAGAGACTTCATCCATTCCTGATTCGGCAGCGTATCTTTGAAATTCGGCGAAATAGTCAGCGAAGGTTCAATTTCGCTGGCGGATGTTCCTAAGATTCCTTCTAGCTGTTCGCATTCGATCAGGGTCCCCGAACGCAGTATCTAAGATTTCATAAAACCGCAACATGGACGGCAAAGCGATGCCTTCTTCTCCGACATATTGTAAGAACTGATTAGCGGCAACACCTTCCAGTCGACTGAATGCGTAGGATAACTTGGACTGTAGTGTGGGAAAGCGGTCGGCATTTCCCAATAGTTTAATCCTCATCTGTTGTTTGAATAGGTGTAATCTTTCTCGATCCCGATCTCCCCTAAACACCTCAGGATCTGGGAGCTTTTCCGACCGCTGGGTAGTAGCCACAACGAGTGGTATTGGAGGCGCGGGTGGGGCATCATCACCACCAATCGGTTCTTCATCAGGGGCAACTACTTCGACAGCAACCCGCTGGGTTCGAGCAGCAGCAAGGTCTCGTTCGAACATCTCCCTTGCATTTCCAGCCTCCCTCTCCACCTCTTGTAAGTCCGTTGAATACTGAGCGAGACCATGTTGGGCCCTTTGAAGAAGTGCGTAAGCTTCTATCCCGACAGTGTTATCGACCTGTGGATGTTCTTGGAAGAAGGTTTGAAGGGTGTCGCTTAGTTGTTGGTAATCGATAGGAAGGTGTTCCGACATTGTAGGCTATAGTGTTGTATTGGTTGGCGATAAAAGACGGAACCTAGTGTAACGGGGGTCTATGAACGTAGGGACTATAGTGCCAAGGAATACAACCGAGGCGAGGAGGTGGCAATAGGTATTCAGGACTATGGGCTATGGAGTGGCTCTACCTAGTATGACAACTAGTTGAACCCTATTACGAGGCGTAGAACAAAAGTAGTATTCGTTGAGGTAGATACAGCAGGTTCCGTGAAGAGAAGAGGAAAGGAAGGAAAACATGAAAAGGCACGAGACAACCCCCCCTTATATATCCAACTCCTAGTCCGTTGATGACTAATTTCTTGCGTAACGGAAACCGAAAGAACATAACAGAAAACCCATTACAAATCATAGTCCAACTGCGCGATTCCTCCTCTTCACAACCCAATCTATCACCTTAGCCGAAATATAATATTGCCGTTACATATTCGTGGAATAAATACAAAAAGTTGCGTGAAGAGAAGAGGAGAGGAAGGAAAACATGAAAAGGCACGAGACAACACCCCTTTATATATCCAGCCTCTAGTCCGTTGATGACTCATACCTCGCGTAATGGAAACCAACAGAAAATAACAGAAACCCCATTACAAATCCTAATTCAACTGCACAATACCTTCCCTTCACAATCCAATCGATCCTCCTAATCAACAAGTAATATTGCCGTTACAGTCTAACCGAGCCATCGAGAAAGCTTGAGAGACCTATTGGAGATTTTCAAAAATGAAGACCAACAAAGAGGAGGCAGTGAGCGATTGCAGGACGGAGATGCAGAACAGAAACCTAAGATGACGACGCCGGACAATTCGGTGAGCAGGTTATCTGATATCACAGACATTATCAAGATTAACAGGACTACACTTGCCAGAGCTGTATCGGAATATGGTAATGAACTACAACGGGAAAAAGGAGGCTTATTGAGTCTTCCTGACTACCCAGTGAGGTATTTCAAATACCTGCAGGTGCCAGTATCAGTATTCCAAAAGAGTGATAGCTACGAGATACATAACATCCGATGCACTAGAGAGGCTTTGTTCAGGAAAAGGGCAGTCCAGAATGATTGAGCTTGGATTAAGGTAGCTACTACGCAGCCATGGGGAGCATTTCAGGGAAGTGTACCAGGGCACCTAAAGGCAATATTCAGACTACGTGATATCTTTACTAGAAAGACATATCAACTTTGCTTGTTTGAGCTGTTGGAGGCAAGGGACAGGGGCCTTCCTGAAGGCTCAGATGGACTTCTAAGAGGCGCGAGGCATTCCCGGTGTAATAGAGCCACAGTAGGGCTGTTACAAAAGTACCTGTTCTACCAGTCAAGCCATACGGCCCTAGGGTAACCATAGCTTGTTCTTCATCGATGGGTGAAGACAAGGGCAGATGAGCCCCTACCTCTATTGGTATAGAGGGTAGGGATCCTGGCGAGCAAGAAGTCTTACAAGTCAAGCTAGGCGACTGGACCAAAACTAGAGCAGAAGGACGAGCATGCCAAATAAAGAATGGTAACCCCAAACATAAGTTACCCTACCTTGGCAGTCAATCTTTGAAACGTAATAACTTAGCAACCGATGCCCGGAAAATATGCTTTACTACGTCAGAAAGGATCCTGACGATGCTCCGGTTCATTTCGGAATGAACGCATTGCGGAGTTGAGGAAACACTGCAAAATAAACACGTTTTAGACCCACAAAAATAACTCCCGGAGCGTCGAACCGCCGTAACCCTCCTGTTTCAGCCCAGTGCACCTTAGGGGGGGGTAAAAGTACGACCCAAGCTACCAAAGCAAATCTTTGCTTTACAAACACTCAAATCTATTCAAAATATTCTGAATAAGCAATTGCTGTCTGGTCAGCTGTTTCCGCTAGTTCCTAGAATCACGACCCGTTCTTGGCAGAGATTGCGTGATTTGACTCGGATAGAAGTTCATCTGAGGTATGGTAGCAACTGTTCTCTCCCCTTCTAAGAAATAGTCGCTGTGCCCCTGACTATTGACAGGCAGACTGCCCGTCAGAACAAAGAACCTGAATAAGAAAGCCGGACTTCTATAAACAACTCGGTGTTGCCACAAGTTATACTCTTATCATCAGCAGATCTTTACAAGTAAGAAGACCCCTTAGAGGTATTAAGTTCCTAAACTTGAAAACGATATAAAACAAACTCTATCTTTATTATTGGACGAGTTCAACCATAACTCGTTCATTCTTTCTATTTATCTACCTGATTAAAGTCACGGTCGTGCCCCATCAAAGCACCCCCATTACAAAAGTTATCACTAAGATCACACTAAAGAATGACCTCAATTCAATCAAAATAGGAGAGCGTTATGAATGAAAACCGCTTTCAGAACCTGATATAGACTGTATCAGTATAATGTAATACTGTTTGGTCTTTGTAATGCTCTCTCCCCCTTACAGGCCATTATCATTGATATGCTACTAGTAAAGAAACTTCTGGATGAAGGTGTGGTTGTCTAAATCGACAGCATACCCATATACTCCGAAATTAAGGAAGAGCATGAGAAGTTGATTGTGAAGGTTCTACAGGAATACTGAAAAGCTAAACTGTGTGCCTCCATTAGCAAAACATTGTAACAGGAACGGTCTATCTATTTACCGCTAGAATCCAATAGGATAGATGTGGCCGTGTAAGATAGAAATCAGGTGCAGATTATTCAAAAATACTATCACTAGAACTTAATAATTTCTAAGAGCCCGGCTACTGATTACAATACTTGATATCTCCTGAATACTGGGAAAATCGGATAGTTGTGCGGGAAGGGTACTGAGTACTTATACTACAAAGAATTGCATTCCCTGCTCCAACTCCGTTAATAAGTTCCGGTGATACGTTCTGGTGGAAGGGAAGCAATAATACCGCTACCCCGTTTCTCTCTAAGGGTTAGAGGGTGCTTTTAGTTCCGAGGGCAACTACATTTAGTCAAAGCCTTTGTAACATCTGCAGCTTTAGCTGTCACACAACCGAAGCATTCATGAATGAGCTGCCGCTCATATGTAAGCTTAATCGTTGCTGTAGAGCTCTTCGCTTATTGTAGACTTTCCCAGGCATAGTTTCCGCCGTTTTACTGGTGGGATTACTATTCTCAAGGGATGTAGAGTATCGCCAGGCACTCAGAGCTTCACTCTGGCTAGCCTTGTAATCATTGGCGAGACATAGACTCATTAGTCATTACTCCAATGAATAGATCATGTTCCTAGTGCTCAAAATGTAGTTACTCTGACAGCTGGTAGCTAGCCATACTAATAGCACTTGCATGTAACTATGCAAACTGCTTATAACAATAACTTTCAGCATTTTACTGAGCCCGATATGTACTCATACACAAACAGTTGAAATGTCTCCGTTACAAACCCAAAAGACGAAATATAGTTGTCGGGTTACTAGATATTCGAATGAAAAGATGAAGAGTGTGAACTAAAATACAGGATAGTTGTCGGAAGGTGCAGATTATTGAAAAAGAACGATATGCAACTGTTGAAAAACAGAGAGTGAGAGCGGAAAAACGATATATAGTGGTTGCGCTAGACGGGTTAGGGATATAAGTTGGCCAATATGATATATGTAATAGAACTAAACGCGAATTGACAAGGTGTAGTACGACTATTATACACCAAGGTTCGAGCATAATGATAGAGAATCTATTTCTGATATATTGAATACGAGCTCATCTTTAAACTTCGAAAAAAAGTTTTTGAAATATGAGAGAAAGTTTTCCTCTTCTTAATTCACAAAGTCGTCACTTGATAAAGGAACTCAAAGCTCTCGTAGCGGGAGACACAAGTGTCGGTATGCAGGTAAGAAATCGCTTTGCATACTCTGATACAGATGGGGTGTCTGGTGCACATAGACATCTCAAAAGAATACTTCATTTTTTGCTGATGTATAATTCAAACACTGGTGTATACAAAATCAAGTACTTGATAGATTATCAATTAGCGTTTTCCAAAGTTTCGTACAATTTCAACATTGGCAAAAATACAATTTTCTAAAACAATATCACTTGTATTTATATGAGTCGGAATCGACTTGGAATACAATCGAGAACAAACAACAAAAATTTTAATTTAGTGTATTGACTGTAGTAAACCAAAATGCAAATAGAAATAATATGAGAAACAACAAACCAAAATACAATGAAATTATATCATAAAAACAAATTGAAAGAACATCAGCAAGATTGTACATATTCATGAGTCTCCCAACAGTCTCCTGGGTCTCCTGAGATTCTCCTGAGACCTCAAAACAGATTTTAAGTCTCTGGAGACACAGGAGACACTTTATAGAATTTGTTGAGCTTGCTGATGAAATATTCAGAAAAGAAAAAAGAAATAAGTTATAAGAGTGGAGAGTTAGCCCTCCTTATAAATCCAAAGGAAATTCCGCTGACTAATCCATATTACTCAACCCAAGAAACCATCCGGGAACCCGATTCCTAATCCGGACACTTACTCTTACAACATAACTCTGACGAGTCTAGCGCCCCGGTGCAATCTACTCGGGGCAGGTAAAAAGTACCGGACAATGCAGGTTTTTGGTTCACCAATGGGCGCGCGTGCTAGGCGTGAACCACTGCAAAAAGAAGCCCAGAGACAAAACTTGCATTTTCCGGTACTTTTTGCCTGCCCCGAGTACAAGCGCAGCCTAAATACAGTAAACAACACCGAGTTATACCGATCCCTTACTCAACAACTCGATTCTGGAGTCGTCTATGTGGTAAGCGAGGTTTCTTCACACCCTGCACCCTAAAAGCTTTTACTAAAACCGTTACCTTCATCATTATTATCTAATCGCGCTAGGAGTGACGCTTTAAGTTATCCACGCGCGGTAAAGGTCTCCATCACGCCCGTGTAACTCAACGCTACCTCCAACTTCCTTCTTGTTGCAACTTTGATAGTTTTATTTACCCTGTATGCCCTCTACGATCTTTATGAACCCCTTCCGTTTTCTCTGATAAATATCATCGTCAGTCCCCGCCGTAGTCAAATCCTCCTCATTCTCTCGGGTTGTCATAAAATGTCGCTTTTTGGAGCTGCCACGACCACGACTCCTGCCACTATCGCCAACAATACCCAGGGCGATCTGAGCAAAGATGTAGAGCTCACTTCACCTCCAGAAGACAGCATCTCAGATCTCTCGTTCTCCCCCCAGTCCGAGCATCTTGCGGTGGCTTCTTGGGATAATAAGGTTCGCATATATGAGATATCAGAAACAGGTCAATCGATGGGGAAGGCTCTATACGAACATCAAGGCCCCGTTTTGTCAGTTCACTGGTCGAAGGTTGGCTAACCTGCCTGGTTTGAACTCCGGCGCGCCTCGGCATCATCAATACTAACACCTTTCTTCAGGATGGGACAAAAGTAGTCTCCGGCGGTGCTGACAAGGCTGCTCGCATGTACGACCTTACGACCGGCTCATCTCAACAAGTTGCTGCCCATGACGAGCCTGTTCGCTGTGTTCGAATGTTTCAGGCCCCGAACGCGGGTGAGATGCTCGTCACCGGATCTTGGGACAAAACCCTTAAATATTGGGATCTCCGCCAGCAACAACCTGCTGCAACTGTGCAAATGCAAGAACGTGTATATACCCTCGATGTCTGCCAAGGCTTGCTGGTTACCGGCACTGCAGATCGACATATCAATGTCATAAATTTAGCCAGTCCCACCACAATCTTCAAAACCATTCAAAGCCCCCTCAAATGGCAGACGAGGGTAGTAAGTTGCTTCCCTGACGCTACCGGGTTCGCAGTTGGAAGTATTGAAGGAAGATGTGCAATCCAATACGTTGAAGACAAAAATGCGAAGTAAGTATTTCACAGCCATCATGTTCCTGATTGAATAATAGGTTGATTTTTTTGCTTGTTGCAACTAGTATGAACTTTTCGTTCAAATGCCATCGAGAAACTCCGTCTTCAGGAATTGCCAATGTCTACAGTGTCAATGACATATCGTTTCATCCCACTTTCGGAACGTTTTCTACTGCTGGGTCAGATGGAACTTTCCACTTCTGGTACGTATTTTTGATGATTCTTTACTATTGCTGCTCTAGATGTCGATCCTACCGGACACGCCAAATCTCACCTAACGATTATGTACAGGGATAAGGATGCCAAACATCGTCTTAAAGGGTTCCCGTCTGTCAATGGGAGTATTCCGGCGACTGGCTTTAACAGAAACGGTAACATATTCGCGTACGCTATCAGCTATGACTGGAGTAAGGGACATCAGTCCAATACTCCGCAGTATCCTACCAAGGTCATGTTACATCCAATTAAGGAAGATGAGGCAAAGCCAAGACCAGTCGCAAAGAAACGGTAGTTTGTCCTTTGTCCCGAATTTAACGGACCGACACTGGAGGTATACAAAGGTCCTCGTAAAAATCTGCAAAGGCACCATTGCCAGTGTTTCTGGCCGTTGTGGAGAGTTCTTTTCTTTCTTTCAATATTGGCTATTGCGACACTGCACATGATCTAGGCAAATTCATTGACTGCCCTAAAATGATGGAAGTTAATAACGGAATGGGGACGTAAATCTTATATCTACATACAGTTTTCAAATAGTTCAATCTCTTTGTCCATATCACGTGATTTTACTTGTATCTTATTGATATTCGACAATAGAGCGATTTGGCCAACGACTTCGGAATCTAAATATTTAGTTCTTGGCGACAGTTTTTGGTGTGAAAATCCCGTCAAGACCTCAAAATTTGAGCTCAAAATTTGAAAAACAGGGATTGCCCAAATCGCTCTAATAAGGAGATTAGTGATCATGAATTCGAGGCTGATATACTTACTTCAAGGAGGATCATGCGCTGGCGGATTCGTTTGGAGAAACATCCCCATAGAAGAGGGGAAATATCATTGGTGAGGTAAAGTATCAAGGATTTATGGCACAACTAGATTAGCTATAATAACCGTAAAGAGCTTGACATGCAGAAAGAAGAACCCTTGTTATGTACCCCATCTTCTTGTCGTAGTTCCGGGATATCGATCTGAGCCCACATAATTGCATCTAAATGTACCCACAGGCTACAGTAGATCCCGTAGGAACCAATGGCTGTCCACCAAGTCAAACTCGAGCGGCTATGCAACATGTGGTGAGTGCGGTCGATAATTTTGCTTGGTTTTATTATATTCAGCAATTGTAAATACCTACAGGAGCGGTCGAGAAATCCTCAAGTCTAGGAGATACAATACTAGTATTGTCCAAATTAACGGCTAAGCTCGGGAACTACATGTAGTAATGATAGTTATATCTATGTACATGTATTTAGTTAGATCTTAGTTTGCAAAAAAATAGATGCATTCGAGCGATGGTGATGCGATGAGTACATGTACGTTATGCAAGCATGACTGCGTATGGTACATACAATGTACATGTATGTATGTAGGATCGAGGAGGTCATTTCTTCCATTAGATACTGTACATACTCACTTCCTCACTTCCTCACTTCCTCACTTATGTAAATACTATATCTACATGCTAGGATATCCAAAGGAAGCCCCGATCATTCAATCGCTCGTGATGGACGAAAAATATAGCTGAACAAATAGCAAGACATCTTAAGGTCATGAGGTGGAAAATTGTACTTACCAGAAGTGTATTTTTCCTTTTTTATGCCATTTCCTTTTGCGCAATGTTCCAGATACACACCCTAATTCAGTCCAATTTGTAAAATTAGCGAGTAGAAGAATGATTTTGGAGGATAGGCTTGAAGCCTCATACCAATCAATGGTAGTGTTAAGAGGAGAAATATGGAACACCGGTACATATCTTTTATTCAATGACTGTGAGTCAAAAAAACCTTGCCCTTTCTCCACTCCACCCTGGCCCTCCTGCTATTTACCCTACCACCTGAATCTATAAATCATTCCCTTCTTCTTCTTCTTCTTCTTCCATTTATCTTCTACAACACTCCTCTTCCATTTTGCGCTCTGCTTCGCTATAGTATAAGCCTTGCTCTTCCACAATGTGTGGTAAGAAATCACCCCTCATCTGCCCCACTATGAATCGTATGTGCCTGACAGAATTGTTGGGCCAAAGGTATATTCGCTTGTCATAAACACCCCAATGTGCACCAATTCAAACCTCAGGCTTTACAATTAGCCAAGGCGTATGTATTTTCTCTATTTGATGCTTCTGAAGGGTTTCAATACTTATAGGCTTTTGCAGCGTGCGTCATCGTGGTCCGGATTGGAGTGAGATACTTCTTTCCCCAGGATTCCTTATCGTAAAATTCTAATTCTTATCTGCCAGGTGGAAATGTCATTTCCAATGACACAAGTAAATGCTGATTACGTTTCTTCACCGAGTTTTCAAGAACTAATATCCCAAAACTAGTTTTGACGCATGAGCGTTTGAGTATTGTTGGAATTGGTATTTCTTCTTTTCCCAGAAAAATTTCCATCATGGGGGGTTTTTTTTAACAGTCACAACAGATAGTGGAGCGCAGCCCCTTGTCAACGAGGAGGAAACTATTTTTTTGGCGGTTAATGGCGAAATTTACAACCACAGAATATTGCGCAAGCAGCTCGATGCCGACACAAAATTCAAGACTCATTCCGACTGTGAAGTCATTTTGCACCTAGTAAGACCATCAGCTCCAAGGGAAAACTAGCTATCTACTAACTAGCTTTGAAGTACCCTAAATATGATATTGATACTCCCAAGATGCTTGACGGAATGTTCTCTTTCGTGTTATACGATAAGGTCAAGGACCGGACCATTGCCGCGCGCGACCCCATTGGCATTACTAGTTTCTATCAGGGCTGGTCTTCAAAAACTCCTGGCGCTGTATACTTCGCTTCCGAATTGAAGTGTCTCCACCCTGTCTGCGACAAGATCATTTCTTTTCCCCCAGGCCATATTTATGATTCAGCCACTGGAAAGACTACTAGATACTTTCAGCCTTCATGGCTAGACTCCACAAAAATTCCGTCGAATCCGGTCGATTTCGAGAAAGTTCGAACTACTTTGGAAAAGGCGGTGCGTAAGCGGCTTATGGCGGAAGTTCCTTATGGGGTTCTCTTATCTGGAGGCCTTGACTCCAGTTTGATTGCCTCAATTGCTGCTCGGGAAACCGAGAAACTGAAACTCACGTCTGGAGTTACTAACGGTACCGTGATACCACATGAACTGGTTGGAATCAGTGAAGGCGATGACCTTGATACTATTACCGCCTTGCCAGAGCTACATTCCTTTTCTATTGGACTTCCTGGATCACCAGATACGGTTGCTGCTAAAAAGGTAGCTGCATATCTCGGAACGGTCCACCATGAGTTCAACTTTACTTTACAGGAAGGTCTTGATGCTCTCCGTGACGTTATTTATCACCTTGAGACGTTCGATGTTACTACGATCCGTGCATCAACACCTATGTATCTTCTTAGTAGGAAAATCAAGGCTCAGGGTGTTAAAATGGTTCTAAGTGGAGAGGGAAGTGATGAGATATTTGGTGGTTACCTTTACTTCGTCAACGCACCGAACAAGGAAGAGTTTCACAAAGAAACCATTACGAGGGTCAACAACCTGCACCTTTCGGACTGTTTGAGGGCCAATAAATCGACCTCTGCATGGGGCGTTGAGGCCCGCGTCCCTTTCTTGGACAAAGAGGTGAGATTTTGTTCCCAGATTAGCTGGAGTAACGATTAATATCAATCTGTGTAGTTCTTAGAAGTTACAATGAACATCGACCCCCAAGACAAGCTTATCCTTAAAGGAGAGCGCCTCGAGAAATACATTCTCAGAAAGGCATTTGATACCTCAGATAAGCCAGATCAGAAGCCTTACCTTCCCGACGATATTCTATGGCGTCAGAAAGAACAGTTCAGCGACGGTGTTGGATATGGTTGGATTGACGTCTTGAAGGTAAGGATTTTACCCTCCTCGAACGTTTAACAAGTTACTTCCACTGAAACATTTTCAAGGATACTGCGGAGAAAATGGTCACCGATGAGCAGCTGAAGAACCCCAAACCCGAGTGGGGTGCCGATGCTCCTGATAGCAAGGAGGGGTACTGGTACAGGTGTATGTTCGATGAGCAATTCCCAGCACAGTGTGCGCCCACTGTCATGAGATGGAAGCCTACCTGGTCCAACCAGACAGATCCCAGCGGAAGGTTAGCATTTTTTGAAATTAAGGTTACTTGCGTTTGTACGCGTGGTACTAATTCTGCTGTTAAAATAGGGCCATTGACATTCATGTTGCCAAATATGACGAGAAATAGTTCACAAAATAAATTCATTTCCCATTCGACACATAGTTAATAGGAGTATGTAGTTGAACCTGAGAGTTTTTATTTAGATGGTGAAGCTTTATACACCATATGTTATCAATAGAAGGCATATGCAATTCTTTATGTTTTAGAAATCCCTACTTTTTATTTTTGATGAATGAAATTAGTAAGTTAAGGAAAATGATATCACTTTGGGTAAATCTCCACTATATATCCTTTAGGCGGTAAAAAAGGGTTGTACTCGTCGAACCTAATGAGCCGGTTACCAATCAGGCGCTCTTGATGAAATAGGATATGTTTTAATAACTTCCGTAATGAAATTAATGAATTAAACAAATACCTTCGGAATCTCACACTAGGCGAGTGACATTCCATGACTTCAAATGGCACTTTTGAAACCCTAGATACTCTAGGTATGATGTTCTATAAAACGCACATGTTAGTTGCCCTCTCCACCCAATATCATATTGGAGAAACGAATGGATACCTTTCAACGGGTGCCGCTGACTCTCAGAAAGAAGTCATGGGCCCACACAGATGAGCGGCTTCTACAAACTTATGATTGACCTGGAAATATTTCTTACCTTTTTTTTTGTCTCACCGGACCGGGCATGGGATCATTGGTGTGTAGCGCCTCACTTGTTCTGTAGTTTTAGATAAATCCTATAAAACAGTACTCGTACGTTCATTAAACAGTAGGAGGTTGTTGTAATTAAACATCCTGACCATTGAACGCTCAAGCAGTTTGACCGATAACGTGTTTCACCGGGAAAGCGATCATCACCGGGAAAGCAACCTCACCTCACAGAAGGGCATTATGAGCACCAAAGCAATACCTATGAAGTCATACATGTATAGGAGAGTTCTTTCCGTGTTTTTGACTATTTCTTATGATCATAGCGAGTATAGCTGTGGGAGGGCCATCAAGGCCAGATCACCCTCCCACAGCTATATACTCGCTACCTATTAGTAACGATCATCAGAAATATTCGAAAGATTTCTCAAAATGACTTTGGTGTATTTAGTTCTATAATTCTGGGTGACTTTGAACCTTCACAGCAATTTGCGATCCCGTTCATGTCATGCTTGATTGCTTTCCCGGTGAAACACGTTAAATGATATCATGATACATGTAGTTAGTGTCTCCACCATGAGCAATTATCTCCAACAGACCTTGTTCGGAAGAGACTGCAATATCACCCCTAGCCGTTACGTATTTTTTTTTTATCTTGTAACTAGATCCGCAAGATTGACATGGTACGAGCAAATTTTATGTTGCCCCAGCAATAATACCACCAGATGGTCTAACTGCTGTTTAACATCGTTACCCAACTCAAAGTCAAGCCTAATTATTTTGATTGATAGTAGCCCAGCTAATATTATTATTTGTTGGAGGGAGAGGCGTTTTGTCGGTAGTTTCCATGCGGACTTCTTTAGTAGTATAATTGGCCTATAGCGCCCCTCTCCTTGCCATCTCATTACCATGGGTTCTGACAATATCATCCATGACCTCCTTCAGTTTCCTGCATCCATCTAGCGCAACAGCCATCATACCCTCCAGTCTTTCCAGCCTAACCTTCGTCTCGAGTTGCAACAAGGTGATTTTCTCCGAATTTCCGATTGTCGCTATCGTAACTCCTGGAAGATCGCTTTCCTCGATATTATTCATATCCAATAGTGGATCTTCCCCTTCTACTTCAAAGTTGGTGCCACTGCGAACTGAATGGGAGCCCGCTGTGCACGCCACTACATAGTCACTCAATGGAATGCCAGCATCGATCAGGGCAAGTGTGCAAGCATTGATGCATGTAGCGAGGACAGAGCCATCCTGTGATAGTATGTGGAGAGTGATTAAGATCTCAGATCGTGGATGAAGGTTTGTTAGAATCGCTTCTGCAAACGTTCTCTGCAAAGCGGTCTGCATCTCTTGTACTCGTCTACACATAATAGTTTTCAGATCAGCCATGAGGCTTGTACTTGGATAGGGCGGTGCATTGAAAAGAACTATGATAAAAAAAAAGGTCTCACCGGTCACCTTTGGCTCCTTTCTTTCTCTCATTCCCACTGAACGCAGCAAAACAGACCTCCACCGTGACTGTAGCCCTATCCTGATTCCTGTTCGCCCCAGTCTTAGGCTCATTTGGTCCGCCTACATTACAAATAATTTTTGTATTACCCCACTCGACGTAGGATGATCCATCGGCGGCTGTGGTGGTTGACAGACGTGCTTCGAAACGTCGGAGCTCATTCCAGCGTCGGCCATCTATGCGGAGTCCTTCGGGGAGAGGAGTTCGTGGCGAGACTGTGAGCAAGCATTAGGATTGGTTGTTAAAGGACTGTAGAGAGATTGAAAGAGGATATACCATGCTTAATGTTCAAGAAGCCCTTCTTTGGGGTGCCGGAATTTGTAGGATGAAGCCAGGCGTCGAAGAGCAGAGCCTCATACATCAAGAACGGATAATTTAAGCTTCGGAAATCTTGGCACGTAGATCCCTAGCAACCTTTCGGCAATACCCAGAACCTACATGGAAAGCAGGATAGGTTCAACAAGATCATTCACACAATCTGGAAGCATTCACTAGAGTATATATAAATTATGATGTCTTACATAGGGCTGTTTGAAGCTTTGAAGATACATTACCGCCAAAACTCGAAAAAATTGGCTAGATCTACGGAAACTTCTGATGCAGATTGATGCAGATCGATGCAGTTCAACCAATCACTCGAATGGTGCTCACTGGGTCAGAGATAGCCAGTTTTGCGAGTTTTGGCGGTAGTAGGATAAATTTCAAAAGTGATTGGTTTCTTGTGTCTGTAAACTTTATCTCGAGTGTACAAGAAAACAGAAGCACACAGAAATGATAAAACGCCGATCCATTGCACCTTGAACCATTCCATTCCACTATAGCTTCTGATACTCTGCATAGAAAGTTAGTAAGCCTAGAGATCCAAACAATAGATTACGAGGTGGAGTACTAACCTAGTTTTCCCTCTAACTTCTTCGCTTCTGCCACTTTTCGAACAGCTTTCGACATATCATCCTGGTTAATGGCATCACGATCGTCACGAATAGCAAAGAAACCGGCTTCGGTAATGACATTTCTCAAATCAGCCCCGTTGAGCTGGTCGCTCATCTTGACGATACTCTCGTAATCGATTTCCCCATCCTTCTGCACACCCGCCGCATGAATCTTTAGAATCTCCATCCTCCCAACCTCATTCGGCAGAGGGATTTCGATTTTACGGTCCAATCGACCAGCTCTAAGCAGCGCCGGATCGAGTGTATCAGGTCTGTTGGTTGCCATAATAATTTTTGTTTTCCCCAGGTAGTCGAAGCCGTCGAGTTGATTGAGTAGCTCCATGAGTGTCCTTTGAATTTCACGATCCGCTGATGTACCCTCACTGAACCTACGGCCGCCGATAGCATCGATTTCGTCCATGAAAATGATACATGGTTCATGCTCCTTGGCATACCCAAACATCTCACGAATAAGTCGAGCGGACTCTCCGATGTACTTGTCTACGATCGCGGATGAGACAACTAGATTAATGAGATTAGTATGGGCTGTTATGAGATAATGCTCATTGATATTACTCGTACCTTTCAAGAAATTGGTCTCTAAGCTACTCGCCACAGCCCTCGCCAATAGTGTCTTCCCGGTACCTGGGGGCCGTATAGCAAAACACCCTTTGGGGGTTTGATACCAACTCTTAAAAACAATTCAGGATTTTTTAAGGGTAGCTCAATGACCTCTCTCAACTCTCGGATTTGTTCGTTAAGACCTCCGATACCACCAAACGACACCTGCCCTGGGTCCTCGAGAGACATGTTATAAACCAAGGGATCAACCTCCCGAGGTAGCATTCGCATAATGGTCAAAGTGGTCATATCAAGAGCTACCCGGACTCCTTGCTTAAGTTTTGTCTTGTCTACTTTTGAGCGGCAACCAACAACATAGCGAGGACCGGAAGAGGCTGTTCAATTTATTGTTATCAGCTTCTTCATTCTCTGTCGATGAATATAATGGAATATCACCCTTTACGATAACTATTTAATTGAGTGTTAGCTTTAGAATGATCAGAGGCTTAGAGTTCCATTATATTGCTAGTTGGAGGGGTCTAACGCACATCTCTCATCGTCAAGTTGTTTTAGAACCTCTCCGATTATCTGTCCCACACTTTGTAAAGCCTTGATGTTATCTTCTGTGTGATCGAATTCTTTCCCTAGATCCTTGAGCTCTATTCGTAGGTTCTTAAGTTTCGCATCCCACTCCCTATGCTCCAATAGCTTTACACAGGATAAGCCAGTCAGTCGAATCCTTAAAAAGAAATGTTCTCCCTAAAAAAACCTTTATTTTGAAGTCACTAAGTGCTTTCTCTCTTTCTGGGTCGGAAGCCATTTTAGGGTTTAGATGAGGACGTTTAATGAGATCAAGGTGCTTAGGTGCGTTCGAGTTCGGGGGGGGGGGGGGGGGTCGAAATGGTAACAGTAGCTGTTAGAGTCGAATATTACTCAGGTAAAGATGGTGTTGATGAAATAACGAAAATACTTGATGGGCGGTGATGGTAGAGATATGATTGACAGTGACGGAGGAGCCTCGCCCATATGGTGGGGAGGACCAGTTGCCGGTTCCCATATCTGCTTGTGCATTGCGCAACTATGGTACCTCGAGCCCCAAATCTTGGCGATAAGCAATTCTCTGTCAGGGGTCGCTTGGGACATGCTGCTTGTGGAACAGAACAACCAAAATGGTGTACACATGTGGTTAGTATACTTAGACACAGACTGGAACGAGAAATCAGTTGAGGAATCACCACACTCCCTTTATTACCTGGTAATAGCTACGATTGTGCTTTGCAGCTTCCTCTCTCCTTTCCCCTGTCTCTCTTTCGCCTCAGTATTTAGAGGGTCTTCTCACTCTCTACTCCTTACCTTCAAGGACTATTTACTCATTCCCATCATGGCTTTAGTCGTCGAAACCACCACCATTGGCCCAAACGATGCTTCGAAGGATTCCTTAAACGACTGGATTTGGGTATTTCGTCCAACACAAAAACCACACAAGCGAAGAAAATCTAACCAAACATACAGACATATCAAGAGGAACCTCATAGAACTCGTAGACACCAGATTATCAAGGCCCACCCCGAGGTATGTTACTGGGCAGTGAAGTACTAAACGAAAGAACATTGAGATCGTTCACTAACACCTAATTCAACTCCTCCTAGGTTACTAAGCTATGCGGACCTGAACCTCTCACTAAGTATGTGGTACTTGGAGTCACATCTTTGCAAATTGGATGTGCATACCTTCTACGATCAACCCCTATCTTCTCCTGGCCTTTCTTCCTCACCGCATACATCGTGGGGGCGACAGCAAATCAAAATACCTTTCTAGCGATTCATGAAATTTCCCATAATCTTGCTTTCAGGAGCGCATATGCAAATCGTTTATTCGCCATCTTTGCAAACTTGCCAATTGGTCTCCCTTACAGCGCTGCTTTCCGGCCATACCATTTGACTCATCACAAAGCTCTCGGTGTCGACGGCCTCGATACTGACCTCCCCACCAAATTTGAAGCCATCTTCCTTGACTCGGTTTTAGGAAAGGCCTTTTTTTGCACCTTTCAGATCTTATTTTACGCCCTTAGACCAATGATGGTTCTAACATTGCCATTCACGGGATTGCATTTTCTTAACCTTGTTGTGCAGCTCGGGTTTGATGCCATCCTGGTTTGGTCCTGTGGCTGGAATTCCTTTGCCTACCTGATAATGAGCAGTTTCCTGGCAGGGAGCCTGCACCCCTGCGCAGGTCATTTTATTGCTGAACATGTGGGTTTTTCTTATTTGCTGCCTGAAACACCCGATTCTCTTGGAAAGGGTAAGATTTTGAATCAAACTTACATTACAAATCTGTTTAGTATGTCTTCGAGAAACCTGTCAACCCATCTCCCAAAAATGCTGTTTCTGGGGAGGCAGTGCCAGTTGAAACTTACTCCTATTATGGCTGTTTGAACTTTTTCACTTACAATGTTGGTTTACACAACGAGCACCACGATTTCCCTGCCATTCCATGGACTCGGCTCCCAAAGCTACGTGAAATCGCCAGCGAATTCTACGAGCCCCTTCCTACCCACACCAGTTGGTCATGGGTGATTTGGCAATTTATTTGGGACAGCGACGTTTCCCTCTGGTCAAGAGTCAAGAGAGAACAACAATTGAAAAGCGGGAAAATGGTTGAGGCAGATTGGACGAAAGAAGAGCTAGAAGGTGAGGCCGATACTACGGGTGATAAAAAGAAGGCTTAAGGGTCATATATATGTGTAATTTGTAACACACTTTTTGTGTTTAATAGAGTTTGTAGTGGGATTTATGTGGATTTGTTTAAAGAATGATGCCATTTTCAGGTACACTATCATCTATAATAGCATGGATTGTAGGCTCAGGCATGCTTGTTGAACAAAGAAATGACCAGTGTATGAGATGGCCATATACCAATACAAGAGCTAGACCCCTCCCCTCGCTCTCCCTGTAACTACCATCATCTTACTCTTCAATACTGAAATGTCTTAAGTACTTGTCTTCTTGAAATACTTTATAAGCATCGCGCTCGAGGCTGTTGGTGCCGACTTTGATATCCATCTTAATGTCTTCAATCAAAGCCTCCTTGCTCACATAATCATATTCTGGCCTGATAAACCCCAAAATGACCAGATTCATGCGCACGCCGTAAAAGTCCTCAGGGAAGGAGTGTACAATATGTACTTCGACTGATCGAACGGTATTTTTATAGAATGGATTCCAACCGATCGACATTACCATTGGGAAGACAACTCCCTTCGACCCGGTGTCAGCGTTGTGCAGGTCAAGTCCTGCAAAACCGTAGTAAACGCCGCTTTCGATTGTTTCGCATCCACCGACTTTGAGACCTTCGATGGGAATATTGGCAGTAGGTATTTGCAATTCTTTAGAGCCCCGCCCAAAACCCTTGATGACGGGCCCCGAAAGGCGGAGCGGAAAAGGTGATGACGGGCCCCCTTCGGGGCCGGATGTGAGGGGACGCTCAGTCGCTGGTGCCCGCATTTTGCGAAACGGAAATGTTTGTGATCTGGAGGGGAGTTTGAGAAGGGTTTTGACGGGTTTATTGAATTGTGGTCAGGAGCTCGGGGCGGCGGCTTTATCCCAACTGAGAAGTGGGGCAGTTGGAGGGGCACTGATACGGCTCATCCCGTAGCTTAAATATGTATGGTGATATTTTCCAATTTATTTATCCCGCCTTCTTTCCTCCCTTCCCTTTGCGGCAAAATTAAACAATACCAACCCCAAGGAAAAAAGTTTACCATCATATTGAATATCCCATTTTGAAAGAAAAGGTACCAGAGTGTTCAGCGCTTGAATAATAATATGTGGCGAAAAGTGCATAAGAAAATGAAAACCAAAGCTAAGCAGACTGAAAGATTCCCTTCAGGGTGATATTGACTGATAGAAAGCTTAGTACCACAGACGAGGCGAAGATGCATATATAGGGTGGGAGGCCTCTTGTCGATCTTGTAGAGTACAACGATATGGGAAAGAAAGAAAAAAGGAATACAGGCGAAAACAATTGAAAATTCACCATCAGAACAAAACCAAATATCCCGCACGTTACACCTCATTGGGAGGTAAACAAATGAAATCTTTTAAGAGAATGTGGTTTTTGGACTAACCAAAGATAACATCGCGATCAAAAGAATAGATACGCCAGCAAAAAGGTTACTAAACACAGGGCAGCACAGATTTGGACGGATACACCTTCCGGTGGGTGAGTGGTCAAACCCATACCAGTGGCACTTTCAGTGGTATGCGACTTAGAGTCTGAAGCAACAACTGTGGTCTTACGCTCTCGAAGGCCCTGTTGGTGCTGTTTGACCTGCTCTTGTAATCTAGTAATAGTGGCCTTCGCTTCAGCCAGTTGAGATGCCAAGTCATGGCTACTACTCCCCGAACTAGGAGAGCCATACTGGGTATTGGCGACACCTCGAATAGCGTCCCCAGTGGATGAGTGCCCATCCGATTTGGGTTCGGATTTAATAGCCGGCGCAGGTAGGGTACCGGAGGTCGCTGGTTCATCCGATGGCGTGGGGGAGGTATATGGAGGGGGAGATGAGCGGGACTGGGTATCATTGAACTGCCAGTTTTATGAGCCAACTGATACTTTCCGAGGATTGGAGGGCGATGTAGGGCCAAAGCCGCATAGCTTAACTTACTAAGATGTCTTGGACTATTTCCCCATTAGGCGCATTTGCCTTTTCATCGGGATCAAGAAACGTGACACGGATCTTCTTCTCTTGAATGGCGGATTTTTCGTTCTTTTCCACAAGCGCCCACTGATTATCAAGTTAGGAACAAAGAGTCGACCGTGGCTATAGACCATGGGGATCTCACAATCTGCTGGACACTGTTGTACTCCTTGTCTGCAGTGATGGCAACGGACTGGACAAGGAACTTATCACGGCATTTGTAACCTTGTGGCGGATCCTCCTTCATCGCCTGGAGGAGGACTAGGCTTGTTGTTAGTTACTTAGATTTTACTGTCGTAGGTTGGAGCTTAATCTTAATACCTTGAACCTCGACATCCTTTCCAGCTTCTATACGGCCGGAGTTTGGCCTCACACAGTACCTGACCAATTACTCAGCAACTTTTACTCAAAACCCCATGTCGGAGATCTTTGACTTGTGTGCACTCACTGCTTAGGGGCGGTTGTTTTCACCTGATTGACACTCAAGTTAATAACAACCTTACAAAAGTATAGTCCGAATATCAACAAACCTTGAAGGCAACAGGATCATAGTTGTTGTTTTTGATGCGAAGTGTTCGAGTTACCTCGTGATTGAAAGGACCTAGTTCCAAAGCGAAAGTTATCAGCAGCTGTCGGGTGCTTCTCCCCCCCCCCCCCCCCCTTTTTCCTTTGCCGTCGCTTTTACCCGCGAAGACATCAAATGGATGGGAGGTGCCATACGTTCAAATCCTAACTCGGCAGGATCAAGTTCGATGCTCATATTTGGCGACTCTTCGATGATTAAAAGTAATAAGTGGAGAGAACGAGGTCGGTTCTGAGGGCACGAGGGGTTCGGTTGAAACTAGGTTGTTCTGGAGATCTAAAGGTTATAGGCAGCAGTAGCCGTAGAAGATTTGTAGGGAGGTATTGTGGTGGTGGTGTTGGTGTTGTGGACGAGTGTAGTTGTGGATACTGTGGGTTATCTAACGAGTGCTTGTTATGGGGGTTGGAGGCTGTATGTAGAAAGTGGGAGTTCGTGCTTAAGGGGGGCGAGAAGCTTCTGGGTGAGGGAGAGAACAGTGTCAAGTTACTAGTGTGTGTGAGGTCAGCACGAGCAAGTGTCGCGATGGATGGCTATTCGGTCTTTTGTTCTCTGCCTCTGCGCTTGCTTGTCTCTGCTGGCCGTTCAACTTAAACTTGCTGCGTGTCTGAAAACTGGCGTCCGCCCATTTGCACTGCCACGAGACACCCATGTATGGCTACGCCACAACTTCATTGGACAAAGCCACACCCAGCGCCATTCTTTTGGGTGACGTCGACTGCCACCTCGTGCCTTTAGTGTTACAGCTCCTACCAGCTCCTACCCCGCCGCTGTCTCTCGGTGTTAATCAAATATCTTACCCTTCGGAACCAACCGACATCTATTTTATTTCTTATTCTGTCCCTTGCATCAATCTTAGCCATGGTTCAAGGAGATTATGATTTGCTCCTAGAAATGGGATTCGATGCCGAACGTGTCACTTTGGCTATCAAAAAGACCAAGGGTCGTAAGTCGCACGGCTCATTCCAGACTATCCCGAGCCATACTAAAGTACAATAGTTCAAGATGCTCTGACTTGGCTTGATCAGAACCAAGATATACCACTGGAGACACTTAGAGCTGCAACCGAACAAGCTGGCTCGTCCTCATCCGCTCCGGACGATGGGAATGATTATGATGGCGACGAAAAATCCGAGATCCCCGGCACTGCGGCCAGTATGAAATGCTCGGACTGCGGAAAGCTCTTCTCAAGTGCAGAACGTGCACAGTACCACGCCACTAGAACGTAAGCTTTTGGATCTGCAGAGCCCATGAATCTCATCATCTTAGGTGCAGTCTTACTGATCTCAAGCAAGCGAGCACCAGAACTTCGAGGAGTCCACCGAGATTATCAAACCTTTAACTGAGGAGGAAAAAGCAGCAAAGCTACAAGAACTTCGCGAAAGGTTAGTGATTTCTTAACTTTACCGGGATTCCAAATTCACGGTAGCTGACCCCCCCCCCCCCGGAAGGCTAGCAGAAAAAAAGGCTTCGCAGGCTATTAAAGATCGCGAGGAACAGAAAAAAAATGAGGCATGAACACCAGTAATTATTCATATCTTATAATACTAATTCATTTACAGCTCATTCGCCGTAAAAAAGGGCAAGATTCCGATAAAATCAAGGAAGAGCTCAGGAGGAAGGAGCAGTTGAAAGAGGTTGAGAAACGCAAGCGGGAGAAGATTGAGGATGCCGCGGCAAAGGAGAGGGTTAGGCAACAAATCAAAGAAACTCAAGAATTACGAAGACAACAAGCAGAGCGAGAAAGGGCAGCACGGGAGGGGAAGGTTGTAGAGGAGCAGCGACCTGAGCCTACTAAGCCAGCGGCGCCCAAAAGCGTCGCGTCTCACACAGAGACACGCCTTCAGCTTCGTTTACCTTCTGGGCCGCCATTGATAAAAACTTTCCCAGTAGATACTACCTTATTTGAGGTCGCGGAGGCTATAAGGGAAGAAAGAGGTAAAACACATTCACATGCCCATTTGCTAAAAGAAGGTTTATAGAAAGCTTCTAATGTCATCTAGGTATTGAAGTATCCTCAATTACAACAACATTTCCTCGTAAAATTTACCAGCAAGGGATCGACTTTGGTCAAACTCTTAAAGAAGCTGGGATGGTACCGTCGTGTGCCTTGGTTGTGGCATAGCAAAGCACTGTGGTCAAACTTAAACATAAAGGCTCTCAGCGGATCATCAATGCGTGCCTCTTTCCATTTTAGTTACTAAATAGCCTCCTTCATTGAAAGGCGTAAATGGAGTTACAAATCTTTTCTCTTCCTAAAAGCGAGTCTTGAGAAACGCTAGAAAGACTTCCAAAGATCAAATAAATTTAGATTCATACCTCATAACACTGGAGCTATCTCGAGCTCCATTGCTCGTTTAAAATAGGATACTGTTTTTACTCTATTAGTCTTTGAATTTGATTTTAAGGGTAAAAGTTGAAGGTATTCCACCTGTTTCTGATAACCCCTCATGCACCGAGATTCGCGGTTCCCAGTTCAATCGTTCCTTGGCTCTTGATATGTCTGGTTTCCGCCTCGGTGGGTCATCAATCACTGCAGGTAGGTATACCACGTTTGATGTAGATGGTTGGTCTCTCTGTTCGTTGACAAGACCAATGACCATATTCGCAAATTCTTTGATTGTAAATTCGTGTGGATTGCCCAGGTTGACCGGTTCTGTACAATCGCTTTCCATCAATTGAATAAGGCCGTCTATCAAATCATGCATATACTGGAAGGATCTTGTAGCGGATCCGTCCCCATAGATCGTGATATCCTCACTCCGCAAAGCTTGCAGGATAAAGTTAGATACCACCCTCCCATCGTTGAAATTCATACGGGGACCTACAATAGTTAGTAAAGGCAAAGAAACTAGCGATAACCATTACTAGGAATATCTACACATAATCCATGCACTCGGAACAAGAAGAGTCTAGGTATGCAAGTTCTACACTACCTAACCCATATGTTTCTGCTTTTTGTAGCAGTGCCCCGGGCCAATGGAATCCATGTATGGACAAAATTCATCTTTGATTTCTTTCCTTCTTGTCCCGAAAACATACTACTGGGGTTTGATTGAAAGAAAAATAAAACAAATCGAAACATACCGAAGGTGTTGAAGATGCGGGCAATCCGCACATCCACGCCATCCTGTCGTGCATAGCTGTATGTAAGAGCCTCTGCCACGCGTTTCCCTTCATCGTAGCAGGCGCGCGGACCAAAACAGTTGACATGGCCCCAGTACTCTTCATTTTGTGGGTGCTCTTTAGGCGAACCATAAATTTCTGAAGTACTGGCGAGAAGGAAACGTGCCTTCACACGTTTTGCAAGTCCAAGCATGTTGTATCTAGACCCCCAAAAAATGAAGTGTAAGCCCAGGAATGAAGATAAAAATCAATACCTCTTCCCCCCCTTTGCTGGCTGACTGGCTTCATTCAATTGGATAAAAAATAGATTGCCAGGCAACATACGTCCCAAAAAAGCTCGTCTTCAATGTCTTGACAGAATTTGACTGATAATGTACCGGACTCGCGGGGCAGGCCAAATGATAAATCTGATCAACCTCAACGAGAAGTGGATCCACAACATCATGGCTATATCGAATTTAAAGGTCCTAAGTGATAAGAAACGGATTATTCTCTTGATTTGGTAACGGACAGAGGGCAATTATATGGCTTTGAATGAGAAGAGAGTAGTTTTTTCTCCTTGCATACCGTATCATTTCAAAATTTGGGTGGCCAATCCAATGTGCGATATTCACCTTCGAACCGGTGAAGTAATTGTCGACGCAAATAACATCGTGCCCCATGAGCATCAGGCGATCCACCAAATGAGATCCAACAAAGCCGGCGCCCTACAGAAGTTCTCGAAAATAAATATAAGCTCTGCATGAAACGTTTTTCTTACAAAGCACTGGAATTGGTTTATGGGGGGGGGGGGGGGAGGCTATAAAAACGAGGTAAGGGAGTTGTGCCAGCTGGAAACAAAAGATACATGAGAACTGTATTATTACATGTACTTACACCGGTTACCAAGATACGCTTCTTATTCAACGGGTTCAATTTTTTGACAGATGGGAAGTCTTCCTGGGCCCTCGTGAAGGTGATAAACGAACCTTCTGTTTGACCATTGGCGATCACATCTTTGAGATACAGAGAACGCAGAACTTCATGAGGAATTTCTCCGCCGACTAAATGATTGTTCTGATTCCCGGAATGTGTAGGGTTGCCAAGTATAGTCGCCGACATTCTTCAAATAAATAATGGAGACGAGTGCCGTTTTTGTTAAAGGTGCCTAGTTGGTTACGGATGTGAAGAAGCGGGGTTGTCGTTAAGTTATAACAGGTGAGGCGGGGTTCGTTTAGTGGTTTGAAAACGGTGCAGTAGTAACAGTACTCTACAGTCGCACCTCGCTATCTCGTAATTCGATATCTCGGATCTCTTGCTGTCTCGTACGAATTAGCGGGATAGGTACTGCCCTTCTCCACCAAAAACTATTTGCTGTCTCGTATATTTGCTATCTCGTATATTTGCTATCTCGTAGGGGTTTGGCTTCCAGAATACGCTAACGACATAACGAGGTGCGACTGTACCCTTTTTGAGGCTGAGGCTCTTGTGGACCGTGCACAGAGTTCGAGGCTGTGACGGGAAAACTGCACGGGATCTGCGGTGGAATTGTGCTGGGCCCGATTCTCGAGTTGTGGAGAATGGTATTTGGTTGCACCAACTTTCGCAGAAAGTCTTGGCACAGCAACCACAAAATACTAGACTAGGTACGAGGTCAGAGAATAAACACCTAGCACGAAAAGGTGTGTCTGATTTACAATAAGGCAGAGAGTCAGATAAGTACATGTACCTACATGTATGTACTATGGTGTAGCGAAAAGTGATCAGAATCTGATAAGACAAATACATGTATTCACCGCAACATTCACTTATCAGATTCTGATCACTTACCCTCAAAACCCGGTACATACATTGTAGAGTACCTGTATGTACCTTACGTACATGTAGTACATGTGTGTAGGCACATGCAGTACCAATTAGAACAACAGTATGTTTATGGGTATTGTAGTGTGACTGAATTCGTCAGCAAGGTATTCGTAGGCTGTTCATATTCAAAGGCAGGTGATCTAGAGAAGCTGAGTCCCATGTAGGTACATACATGTATGTACACATGTAGCTAATGGTTAGCTAGCTGTTGAGCGGCGGGAAGCCACTGCAAGCGATCCGCTTGCCCACTCATGATCATTTCGTCTTTTCATCTTTTTTTTCCCCTTCCATCTGGCAAAAAGGATAAAGCAGCGCTGTTGTCGTCGTTCGTTCATTTTACACGCCAGGCGCCACACCCCATCCATGATCCATCCACTGAACGTGGATGCCACTGGAATCTGCATCGTACGCAAATCGACTCTGTCCATCCAGTGGAATCCATCCACCTTCTTTTTCTCCCTCTATTTTCTTACATGCCCAAGTAAGTAGTGTACTAGTACACTTCTTCTTCTTCTTCTTCTTCCCTTATTTCCCTTTTTATTCCTCCATTTCTCTCTATTTCTTTCCCTCTCCCCCCCCCCCCCCCCCTTTTCTCCTCTCTGTCTTCCCTTTTATTTTCCCTTTCCCTTCCTTCTCTTTGGATAGTGGATCTGCTACGTACATACATACAATCCAAATCCCTCCAACTCCCCTCCTTCTCCTTCACCACCATCAAGTAGTGGTATCAACAACAATCACAACAAAAGGAGATTAATATTACAGAATAAAAATAAAAAACTTAGCCTCGCCGCTTTCCTAACATCTATCCATTAATTCTCCTCTCCAAGCACATAATGAACAACCTTCCTGATTCACCGTCTTTTAACTCTCATCCCTCAAATGTTCGTTACTCCCCGCCTCTTCGTTTTGGTAAGCCGCGTTTCCCTTTTGAAACTATTGCTGCTTTTGAATCCTGTACTTGCACTCGAATTTGAAGATTTTCTAATCCTCTGTTAAGCCTCTCAAGGAGGTAAAAAAAGAAAGGCAGATGAGCAGGATGATGGACGGTCCGGTATGCACGACGACAACCGTTATTCAGAAGATAACCAAATGAATTCAACAAATAATCTTCCTCGTTCGCCCGGCGCCTCTCAACGCATGATCAGTAAGCGCCAACGCAGCGACGTTACCGGTCGACCTCTACCGCTCACCCGCCTGCTTGAAACGGTCGACTCTCACACCTTAAAATCGATGTTACAAACCATTTGTGATCGACACCCAGGGCTTACCACCGAGGTTTTATCATTGGCTCCACGGCCTACGGTAAACTCAGCTCTATCGACTTTGAGTAATTACGAAAGCACAATGCGGTTAGCCTTTCCTTATGGTGGCAACTCCGGAGCAGATTATGCATTCAATCGTGTCCGACCTGCACTTAATGAGCTTCTCGACGCACTTTCCGACTACACTCCTCACTTTCTCCCTCCAAACGAATCACAAGCCACTACAAGCTTGACGTTTTTGGATGAAGCAACCCACATCATTCACCGCCTACCCAACTGGGACAATCCGCTTCACAATCATTCGAAAAATATGGCCTACGAAGAGATTACAAAGGCGTGGGTGTTGGTAGTACAAGAAGCAGCTAAGCGTGGAGCTGGAATCCAATTAGAATATGGTGGTTGGGGAGCAAAGCTTGCTAAACACGTCGAGCAGTCGCAAGGGAGGATGCAATCTGCTCTGGTACATTTAAAGCAAGCCGTGGGACACGACGATTACGGCAAAGAAACTAATAAATTCAGTGGAAGGAACTTCAATATGCATTCTGCGGGTGTTCAAGTCCCTGTCCGTAGTTGGTAGACATCATTTCGCTGCTTGGGGCGGTTTTTCTGAATAATTATCCTTCTTCGTTTTTCTTCTCTTCTCTTCTCTTCTCGCCTCCAATTTTTTCTCGCGGGTATTGCCTCTGGGTTGTTTATGACTTTCAGTTACTGTTTTCTATATTTACTCTCTTCCATAACCGGAATTTCTTATTTACTTGCTTTCCTATTCGGTGTATCTCATATATCCTTTCCTTCTTTTTCTTTCCTTCTCGTTCTCATTATCTGGGCTATACAATCCCACCTATTTCTTGTGCTATGATGAACTGGCGTGGACGTCGTTATGCCTTGTGAACATTATCATGTACATTTTCACTGTATAAAACACACACTAAGCTGCATCAAATTTGTAGTCTAGACTCTCCGGACCCATCCCTACCAGTCGGGCAAAGTAAGATCCACGTGCTCCTTAGACAATCAGATACCTACATATGCGATGCCAGCCACATGGTTATAAGGCGATTCAGCCCTTATCCTCAGCGATACCGTTTCAGCCAATGTCTATGGTACCATCTCGATAAACCTACAACTTGCGCCAATCGCCCAGATGAAAAACGATTTATTAGGCACATATATATCTGTTTTTCGAAGCAATTAAGTATATATTCTAACGGAATAACTATTTCCGGAGGAAGAAACTGTCAAAAACCCTGGTTTTGGGTAGGCGGATTTGTAGACCTATCTAGTCCTTCAATAAAACGAAATAGAGAATACGGGGAAATAGAATCTATGGTCCGGGTAATTACCTACAGATCTTATTTCTTAGAATTTCGACTTTCTTATTTTTTGGATGTCCAGATAGATTAGGCGCGGGGAGGGTTTCTGCAAGGGAAATACAGTCTACCTCCGCTATACCGAATGCCAATAAAGCCACAAATATGCTATTACGAACAGGTTTTGAACGAGAAATTTTGGAATATGCAGGTCCGTTATAGTGGAGGGAGACTGTGCTGTAGGTTTATCGTGACAGGCACCATGAGCCGGCTCTTACATTACACTAAATTGACAGGGAAAACTTCCTACACTCTGAAGCTTGTCAAAGAAAAATCTGTGACACAATATCAAAAACCCACCCGGGATCTTGCCATCCTTCGCCTTCATCCCTCAGTCGCCGCTGCTGCTCTCGCACGCTCCGATCACCCGGCGTCTCAACTCTCCCACGTTCTTTTTTACCCTTTACACACACACGTTCCTCTTCATATCCATCCAAAGATTCGTCGGAATCAGTATCATCGTCGGCAAATACCGACCACCCAATCAGTCGATCCACAAATTGGCCAACTCCAAACCCTCTGGGAATATCAATATATTCCCTCTCTTCGCCCCCACCCGATTCTTCCATTCCTCCTCCTCTCCTTCATGGCAATGATCTCCCCGTGTTGGACTGAAGTCTTCCTCAAGTGCCTCCAATCCATTCGTATAGAATTCGCCGCTAAAGTTCCTCGATAGCCGGCGCCTTGGTGTGAGAGGCGAGAACTCGTCATCGGCACCATAGTATATGCTACCGTCGTCGTCGTCCCCTTCCCTGACAAGGCTGGTTGAACTAGCACGGCTAGTTAACCAACTCTGACCTTTGCTTTCGCGCGTTTCCGACGTGAGCGCTGCACCGGTCCTCTGCAGCCATTGATTAGATGTAGAATGTGAACTCGTTAGATGGGAGGATGATTTGGATTTGGGAAGTTCGGTGTGGAAGCTACGTTGCGAGGTGAAGGACTGGTTTCTGGAGAGAATTCCGGGAGTCGTTGGTGCCTATAAGATTACAAAATTATGTAAATGATTTGCTCGAGTCTTCTGAAGATCATATGTACATAGGGATGCTTGTTTAAAACGGGTAGGCTGTGGCTCCTCTCTTTATGCCGAAAAGAAGGGATAGGAATCCCATGCTTATCGGTCTAATTCAAGAAATAGACTATACATGGATGGGGGAACCGACCGAAAGTCCCTGAATATAAGAACCAGGCCTTCTCGTTTCACTTTTTTTCTTGAAATCCCGCTCTGTTATAGAGGCCGATGTGAGCGGTGATAACGACAAATGACTGAAATTGATGTTTCCTGTTGACCTTCTCGAATGACGCCTACTGTGAGATAAAGGCGTCCTGTTTGACGCCTCGAAATCCGCCATAGATACTATGAATTCCAAGTGAGATGGGGAGTGGTTGTAGTCGTCCAAACGATGGATGATGACATCTGGGGCAAGATGGGTTGGGTGGGTGGGTTACCACGACATGTACTTATGTAGGATCACGTGTTAAATTTTAATAGCTCTCGTTGCGGGGTGCGACAGCACACCTACCTATTTTGGCGCAGTCGATAAATCAAAGAAGGCTTGGATACATCCAACACATACTCCACTCCAAAAAACAAAGTCTGTGGATGAATTACATAAGTACCGTTGCAACGCCAAGTACTAGCAAGTAGGGGTAAGTCTGTTGACAGTGGCCGTAAGTCTGTTGACAGTGAGAACTGTTGCAACCACCCCACCATTCGAACACCCCTCACTCGAACAGTTGATGCTTATTGGTGGAGAAGCCCAATTCAAGAGGTACAGAAACCGGTTACAGCGCAGATATTTTCTTTTTTAAGTTAACTGTTCGAGTGAGGGGGGTTGTTCGAGTGGCCCGGGAAGGCGTCTATTCGGGGAGAAAGAACCAGGGAATGCAATAGGGTTATTTGTATGGCAGAGCGGCGCCACTCCATACAAATAATCCTTGTATCCTCACTTGCATTTTCTGGTTCTTATGCCCACACCCGAGTACAATAGCCTTAATTCATCCACAGACCTTATTTTTTGGCAAGTACTCTACTCTTTCGCCACACCAATATATTCAGATTGTAGTCCTATGGCGGGTCAGATCTATCGGTCCAGGTAAAATACACACTCTACCAGTACCTACTATTCTACATTACTGTAGAGGATCGGATCGCAGTTTCTTACATGGCATTTATCTTACATGTAATATTCCTGTACCCTTCCTCTTCTGTAGAGTAGAGTACCTACCTTACGTTTCTCTCATGACTCGTCTCGGTCCAATCATCTCTGGCACTGCAAGATCTTAAGGCCAAGACTCAGTCCGATTCTCAACATATCATCTCAATACATCTGATTTGCCCCTCTCTGCCAGATCTCCATGGATATGCAGAATTGTGTCTTTCTTCTTTTCTTTCCTACTCTATGTACAATTGGGATCGCGATATATGATTAATCACATTCTGAAGTTGTTCGCTAATGATATACAGTATCATAGGTTCTGATAAACGTCGAGTGATAATACGTGACTGCTTTTCTCGAGCAAAGTAGATAATCAACCTATAGGAGTTCTTTTTTTTTTTTTTTTCGGAGCCCTACGGCAGATAATTTAGACCTACTCACATAGTCCGAGAAATTGAAACTGTATATTCTGAAAGTATTGAGTTATAAAGGCCTGGTAGGGCTATTAATGGCAAGTCGCTGTAGCCGCTGAAAATATCGAGATCCAAATACAGTCATTTATTCTGCTTAACTTACAGTCGTTCGCCGTCTCTTGACGAATACTGCCACTTGACCAACAGGGATTCCAAGTATGGCAATGAACAGTCAAGCAACAGCAAAGCTGCGAGATCTCCAGTTCTTTTAATTTATATTGGCCCAAAATCCCCTGTTCGTTAACTGGCAGTATTCGTCAAGCGGCGGTGAATGACTGTAGAGTAGTTAAATTATCACGCATTGAGAGTATGCATCGTCATATACTCTTGTTAAAGAGAAAAACCACAACTCAATTTCAATTTTATATACGTCATTCCACATCACTCATAGAGAAGCTTGAATGTTTCCTAACTAAACATATAAAGGAAAGTCAAATGCCCTTGATAGAAAACAGTCATATCCGTTACACTTTGCCACCCGCAACGGTACTTGAGTGCTTAGGAGAGACGAATCGTTTGAAAGCAGCACCAATGAAACCATCCATAGGCTTTTGATCATTGTAACCCTCAGATGTGTGGTGCCCTCTTATGGTTTCAAGGTTCTTGAACATTGGACCTCCTCGACCATCATTACCCCCTCCGAATGACTGAATGTAACAGCGAACATGTTAGAGATTTTAATAATATTTAACTAGCCAAGGGAAGGATTTAAATATAGCATACCAGTCGTTTCTTCTTCCCTTGCGCATCCTGACGAGGAGAATCATCAACAGATGATGTGGTAGAAACCCTGCGAAGAGGGTTCGCGTTCTCATCCAGTGACTTGTATGAGTCTGCTTGTGTGTTGTATCCATCCCCTTGAGTATAAGATCCTACAACGGGAGGGCTTGCGCTTTCTTGAGACATTGTGAGGTAAGGTATTTATCAAGTTTGGTTGGAGTTGGAGTCGCCGTATTCGTAACGATATGAGCAATAGAAAGTATCCCTAAGTTCGAGGATTGCCCGTCTTTTTAAATAAGACGGCTGCTGAGCACTACCTACGTCATCACATAAAACTAAGCAAAGTGTGGGGCAAATCCGTGGGGAAAAAGGTCTGACCCCACGATCTCTGTGACAAGCTCGACTATCAAGCTAAGTATTCCTCGATCTTGCCTGTGCGGGTGTAGATCGCCGAGATGTGCATATGATTAAACGAGGGCTCTGTTTCACTCTTTCTATTACAAATTCTGTTGTTTTCGAGGCGTGGTACGGGGTTCTTTGCGGCTCACTGTATTTCTAACCATTCAGAAGCTTTTCCGGCCGCCGAGAGCTCTTTTTACCTCGGATTCGGTATTTTGTTCCATTTATATCAGTTTTTGCACTATTTGGGTGATTAGTGGGGCGATTAAAAAGATACATCGAGGAGGTATTGTGAGTTATTAAAATTGTCCGGACACTGGTTGCAACCAAATCTTGTATGGGAAAACAACTTCAACGTCGCCTTTCTCCACAACTACGAGGTAAGAAGACAAGAGAGTTCGTTTTGTGATTTCTTATGCCTCCATTATCTTAAGCTTCGATATGAGCTCAACTGAAGTAGTTTCAAGTTTAGTTATTTTAGCTAATTTACGTGAGTGTCCAGGTAATTTTGATAACCCACAATATTTCTGGGGGCTTTTGAACACAGTTTGCATCCGGCAAAAATAGCTAAACTATATGCTACTTCCCATAGAAACCAGCCAGTTTGGAACCGCCCAAAGAACCATCTGAAAGCAGCGCGAGTAGGCGCTAGTTTTAAAAGTTATCAAGGTAAATATTGAAACTATCTTTCAGAAACCTATTAATCCTCAATCTCGGCATCTCACTTGTTGATCTGAGCTTGCCGAAACATAAAAACCATATCACATTGATGTTTCCCAAAACCAAACAAACTTTTTTTTGGGGGGGGAATTCAAGTTTATTTCCCTTCCATATTCCCGTGAAACCCTTCGTATTATACAAGAATGAAGCCTTCTACCTCGCCATCAATGATCCTTTCTCTATTGGTAACCTTTCCATTTCTTGTGTGGGGGCTTTATCATAGGGTATAATCGTCCCAAGTGATAATTGATGTTGTTCTTCTTCATCGGAGGTCCTTTCTGTTTCACCATACATGGTCCAGTAAGCCTACGCTCTCCCACAGATTTGGGGTGCTAGGAAAGTCATCCACCTTAGCATCCATGCAGCTTCTCAGCTGCTCTTCAATCTTTCCACACCCTTCCACAGCATATCCTTGAGAGGCCCAGCAACTTAACAGCGTCGCCATCACACCGATGCACGGATTCTTTGAGGCCTGGTTGGGATTGGTGACGCGGAGATTCCGCAGAGGCGGGAGACGCATTACCTATCACAACGTGAGTAAGTTCTTAAAGGTGGGAAAAACCATTTTATTACCTCTTGGACCATCTTTTCGATCTTCTTTGGGGTAGCTGTGTAAGAATGTCTGTTCGATGGATAGGGCCGTTGTGTGGAAGAGAAAATTGGCATGCATTTGAGCCGCATGAGCTGCATATATCACGTGACACTAACTACATGTATGTATGGCGCGCCCACGCTTAAAGGTAGCGGATCGCGACGAAATGTCAAAGGCTGATAACTTTGCAACTAAAAATGGTAAAAAAAAAGCGGTAAAATAGAACTCTAGTTCAAGTGATGAATTTTAGTTCTATTTTAGCAGAATTTTGATATCTGTCTGGGTTGGAAAGTTATCAGAGGTTGAAATTGTGTATTTTTGTATGTAAAATGCGCCAAGACTGAACAAAGTGGAACAGTATTATACCCATTTATACCCCCAGAAAAGCAAACCTGACTGATCCGTGGCAGTAATGCAGCAGAATGGCTAGAAATGGGCCCTCTTATTGGCCCATGAGGCCCTATTGCAGCCACAATTGTTCCACTTCCGTATGCCACCATATCACCTTTAAGAGTGTGCGCACCATAGTAGATTATGGTTTTTCTAAATACGATTGGTCAAGAGCGGGGAGCCCTAACCCCATGACAATCACGGTTCACTAATATTTAAAAAGGTCTATATTTTTGTTTTGTAATATAATGAATTTAATTTAATTTAATGATTTAACTAGGTGTACTGGGAGCAACGAAGTTGGAGGCCGTGGTCGTGGAGTGGGACGTGGAGGGCGGTGGAGGACGGTGGAAGAGATGGATTTAGAGGTGGAGGGTAGTGGAGATAGTGGGAAGTGATCGAGGGAGGTGGAAGGGTGGAAGGAGTCCTCCATAGAAGGCCTTCCAATATTGATACCCATAATGATCCAAGAATTATGGAAGGCATTCAATGGGGACCTTCTACCTCCTACTCCCCCCGCCCCGCCCAGTATTTTGATGTGTCTACTAAACCACCCCTGTCGCTCTTGACCAATCAAATGCCCGAGAGACGTTTCGAAAGTCCCTGAGATAATGGGCGACTTCCCGTGGACGTTTAGAAGGTGTTTAGAGTAATAAAATTTGGATGGCAACGCTCCAGGTTCAGAATCTGAATGGGGAGGGAGGGGGGTACGTTCAAATTCCTAAATCTTTAAAATTTGAAAGGGCGAAATACGATTGGTTAAGAAAGGTTCCGGGTGGGTCCTAATGTTACGCACTAAACCAAAGCAGTACTTAAAAATCTAGAAAATATTGTTCGCCATGGGAAGGCATTCGCATCCAGATTCACGGGAAGTCGCCCAATACATCTATGTATTATCTTTTTCTAAACGCTTGGGCATATGATTGGTCGAGAGCGAGGAACCCTAACCCTGCACAGCAACCAGCCACCCACCAAACATTGGGAGCGGGCTGCGACCCTGGCATGCCGAATTCATTAACAGGATGGCATTGGAGGTGGAATTAACTGGAGGTGGCATTTGGTACCATATTAAATTAGTAACTTATTATTAACTGAAGGAACTGGATCACTACGGAGGAGGTGGACATTTGCTGGAGCTGGCGATGAGCGACTATGGGAGCTGGCTATGGTTAACTGGCCATGGGCAAGGAAACTACTGGAGCTGGCCAACTACATGTACTATGCCGGAATAGTCCTTCAATAAAATGACTGTTCTGTTTACTCCGGCCGGGAAAGTACTTCCAAAGGCAGAAAGGTTCCAGGCCAGAGTAGCAAGGAAAAGAGGCTTTATAATTTCATTCACTAACTTGGTTTGAATTGATAGTATAAATTGAGATGGGGCATCATGAGACGACCCCGGTTGGTAACAAAGCTTAGGGGAAAACCTAGTCTAGTACAGATATAAAAGAACAAACACTGACAGAACTACATGTATGTACATGGCTATAGTTTTATTCGACTTTCGGGAAAGGGAAACTGGCTTTTGTCAACTACGTGTACATGCTGCGTGTACAAGGTTGGGCGGGCAGGGACTATATAGACAGCTCTCTTGCTTTGGCTGAGAGAAGTCAGAGAACATTTCTTCACTCACCTAGTTCTTAGTACATTCGAGCTAATATATCACAGGTCGCTCATTAGGAGAGATGAAATTCAGTGCTTCAATATATATTAGTACCGGCGTACCTCTACTTCCTCACCACATTTGCGGCTGCAGGCTCGGCCGCACCCCGCTTGTATATCTAGTTCCAGTTCCAAAATATGGACTTTTGCAGCTCTCCCCTGGCTCCACCACCAATAGATAGACCTTGAAACTAATAGTATAGGCCGACTTCCGCCCAAGAATTTGAGGGACACCCAAAATTTCTGCCAAGACAATTAATTCCAACAACTCCTACACCAGATTCTTTATTACCGACACACCAATGATTTGTTTTTGAATATAAATGCCAATTTGGGTTCTCCTAATGATTCTATAGCTTCTGATTCATTATCATACACCAAGAAGTGGTGCTGAGATATATAGAATTTTTGAAAATGGTTAGTTTCGGGGATTTCTTTGGTGTGGTTTGGGTTGCTGTCCCGTCACTTTTGAACAAGAACTATACATACATGTAGTAGTTGTATTTTTCTGACGTTTGCACTCTAAACTGGGCCACTATCTGCAATAAGTATATAATTATAATTTGCATATGTATGTGCATTTAAAGGCTTCTGATTAGCTCATTAAGAAAGGTTTTATTTCACTTGAAACATGTTGTGTTGGATATCAGAGAAGGCACATATCGACCAGAGCAGATATAGTGATGGACTTTGCCTGGCAGGCGAGTTTTGGGGTGGGGGGGGGGGGGGGCCGCGGGGCGGCTTGCCTGTACATATAGTAAATTGATTGATATACATATAGTACCGGCCGAAGGCCGGAAACCACTTATTGGTATCTAAAATCATGAGCCTGGCGCATTTTTGTATGGCATGCATTATCAGTCGCGTCCACAAATGTCAGGAAAGAACGAGAAGAGCGTGTACATGTATGTAGGTAGCGGTCAAATGACGTTCTTCTGGACGCATGTATGCAATCTTTCCTACGATGACTGGATTTGAATCTACAACAGTCTATTAAAATATTTATTAAAACTACATGTATACCTGAGAAGCATTTAAATAGCCTTGCCGTGGGCTTTACACATGTAAATCTAACTGTTGTGTCCTTGAAATTATTCTGTCAAATCGATCATTAACGCCCGTATGTGATTTCATTGGTTCGGAACAATTCGTACAGCTAAGACTCTCCCATCGCAACAGGATACCTAGCACAAGGACATTGCACCAGGAACGAAAATGGCCCATTAATTATAACGATGAGACTAACTTGTCTAATGTTCGTTCACGTCAGACTAAACTTCATATGATACAGCAAATTTTTGTGTTACTAAATATTGATACAAAGAATGCTTCACAGCTAAACCCTTGGTTGTGAGGAACCAGTTTTTGATACCTTGCTAATGTAAAAAGCATGGCCACAAGTGCACGCACTAATAGTCATCTCCCCTACTAATTACCTCCTTTACTGTTGGTCTAAGAAGGATCGTCTAAAGAAGGAATATCAGTTACCATAATTTAAAAAACATAGCATCCCCCAAAAAACTTACATGTTCAAATTGGGCGGTGTAAGAGCCCTTGATATCGCATAATGGAGGATAAGCTTCTACGATCCCGCTTGCCACGAGGTTGTTCAACTAAACTAGGTCAGTGTGCTTCTATGAATCCAAGGACCGTGGATAACAAACTCCTAAAAGATATTTGTCTTGCCCAAGACGATCAAGATATCTCCTACAGAACGGCAGGGTACCAAAGTTTTTTTGAATGATGTTAAGGATGTTCTTCGCCGAAGATAGACGTAACGACACATTGGGTGCGTCTAGGTTCTTGGCATAATGTGATGTTTCAAGCTGTAAGAAGCAATCAGTAAACCATAAGCAGAGGGTTGAGTAAAATGGAAATAAGAAAGTAAGGACTCACATCATCCCTAACATATCCTTTACCCGTACTTCCGAAGGTTTCTATAGCAAATGTTTCCCCCTCCTCCATTTTTGTCTGGTCTCCGCCCTTGACTATAGGAACGCTCTTTCCACCATGGATCTGGAATTGGTTGATATTGTGTCCATTAAGGTTACGAATGGGCTTGACTTGATGGGTCTGGCCACCAATCTCTACTTCGTAACTTTCCATGACCTCTTGGATCGCGGCGCCTATGTCGCACATACGGACGTCAATACCAGCCTCCCTAATACCAGTATTTGTCGCATCTTTAACTGCAGCCAGAAGGTTATCGTATACAGGGTCAAATGTCATGGTGAAAGCACTGTCGACAATCCTTCCATTTACGTGAACGCCAAAGTCTACTTTCATGACGTCCTCCTGGTGCAAAACTATAGAAAATTATTAGGATAAAAGTCGAAATTCATTTGTTGTGGATGGCAAACCTACCCATCTTGTTTCCAGCATTAGGTGAGTAATGGGCAGCACAATTGTTGATACTCAAACCGCAAGGAAACCCCATTCCACCCAGAAGGGAATCGCCCTCAGTGAGTCCGTCATGTCCTACCAACGCTCTCACAGAATCTTCGATTCCCTCAGCAATTTGTGTGAGAGTCATGCCCGGCTTCACGGTTTTTTGGGCCCATTGCCTCACTTGACGATGAATCTCCGACCCTTTCCTATATTCGGTCAAAAAGTCGTTGTTCATGCGGTCCAAATGTCGTTTTTCTTCGTCCGTCTTCCTTTTCAAATTCTCATCCCTATAGTCGCACTCTTCCCCTACGGGGAAACTTCCATTTGGAAATAGTTGATCTATCGGTACTCTTGGAGGGTTAGACTGGGCAGTGGCCCCTGTTTTTGTCTTCTTCTTGGGCTTCTTCTTTTTCTTCTTCTTCTTTGCAGCTCCTATATACGCCTTAGAACTAAAATAACAAGTGCTTAATGTGGCTGGTTTAACAAACCCGTCACTCCAGCAGGTGCAGCGTCTACCTCATCCTCGTCTCCAGAGTCTTCGTCAGCTGCTTGGCCACTTGAAGGAACTTCCTCTTTGTTTTTCTCCTCGGAAACTAAACAAAAGGAAAGGCTCAGAAGGTCAGTGAATGGTCTCTACATCATGCGGGGTAGTTATAATAATCAATACCCTTAAGTTTCTGTTCAAGTTCCGCTGCAGTCGTCTCCATACTGCCCATTCTCAACAAAGTAATTGGGGTATTTTTAAAAAGAAGATCTTCAAACCTTCAACCGCAAAAGTGACCGGTTTACTAGAGGATGAGCTGGTTACTAGGAAGGGAGAATGGGATAGGCGATGCGTGATACCTCCTTTATTTCCCCCAGTGGTGGGGTTGGATGAGAGCGGTTGCACGGCATTTTGCGCACCAGCCACTCAGCCGCAAATAAAAGTGCCCCTCCACAGACGTCATGTCATACAATATCTATCAGGAGGTGTTCTGAACTTCTCATAAATGATATAATCCCATATACCCAAACCAGTACTGCAATTCGGTATGATCCGTAGGTGATGCTACCGCGCTCGATTTCTCGCACCGTCTCTAGAACCCATGCCTTCCGTTTCAATAGGCATCTTCGCACCTCCGCCATATATCATTCAGAAACTGAGGGAAACACCCATTACGAAACTCTCGATCTCCCCTCGAATTCAACGCGGGCAGAGATCAAAAAGTAAAACTATCTATAATATACTCACTTTCTTTCTCTACATGCAACAACTGACCCATATATAGACGATACTTTGAATTAAGCAAAGCACATCACCCGGACCGCAACCGTAGTGACCCACTAGCCTCAAACCGCTTCATCAAGATAAGCACCGCCTATGCTGTCCTTGGGCATGAAAAACACCGCGCTAAATACGATTTCGAACTCGCACGGAAACATGGGAGCAGGCCCGTTGGCCCTGTAGGGGGTCGACCTGCGAGTGGATTAAGCAAGAGGCGCGGCCAGTTTCACGGGCCACCACCTTCGTTTTTCAGAAATGGTGGGTGGAGTAGGTTCAAAGGGAAGTCTGCACATGCAGGGCAAGAAAGGCCTGATTCTAGCCCAGGTAGCGGGCCTGGGGGGTTTGGAGCGGGTGGTCCAACAGCTGCAAGGACTGATGATGTTCCCCATTTCAACTACGGACAAAAGTATCGGCAACATGAGGAGCAGCAGAGCCGGTGGGCACGAAGAGCTAAACAGCACCGACTTGAGCCCGATACCAGTATAATATACCCATTAATTGGTGTAACAACTATATTAGTTGGAGTAGTTTCAATAGCTGTTTATGTAACCCCGTAAAGCCTAGTTCTTTAATGGGATATATTTAATGGCGGGTGCTAGCAAGTCATGTACACTGAGCGCAGAGCATGGTTACTTTCTGAGGTGTAATTGGAGCTATGGATAATTGTGTCATTGCTACTCATTTGGAACAGAAGCGGCTTCCTGCATCTAACACGCCGGAACATGGTCCGAGAAAGCTTGTCTTGAGGGATAATTTCTGGTCGAGTAAGACAGTGTCCTGGGTTGAGGAAAAATATCTAGCTTGAGCTGATATCGATCATTACCTCACAGATAGTTTGTACCAAAAGTGCTCAAGAAATTGCCTGTAGCGTACATTGGATATTAAAAGGAAATGTTGGACGGAAGAACTCTAGAAAATTATGAATGAAATCTTTGTTTCTTTTTTAAGAACTTCAATACTCTACAAACGCCAACTTTGGAACTCCATGCGTATCGATATACTCCCGGATTCTTACTTCGCCATGGTATCTCTAGGTTTCGTTAGTCTGAATCCCCATGCGAATAATGGGTGGAGAGCTATTACAAAGTTCTGCCCAAATTATTTTAAAGTTTTACGTTCAAGCTTCAAAAACGAAGTTAAGACCGACTTTGTGAGCGGCAGCAGACTCATTCAGACGCTGGGTATCAACGGATGCACCAAGACCAAGGGTTACACCAGGGCGGAGAAGCTGGTTGTAAGCAAGAGCAGCGATTCCCTGGTTATTAATCTTGGCCTTGACAAAGGCGGCAGAGTCCAACTTGTACTTGGAGGCAATCTCCAGACCAACACCACCAGCGTTCCCGCTCTTTGCGTCCCAAGTTGCCTTGGCACCAGCCTCGACCTGAGCGTTAACCTTGTGGTAGTAGGATGCAGCGAAAACGTTCAGGTTGTTGGTAGCTGTGATGGCAGCGGTGTATTCTGGAACGGAGTATCCGACGGCAGCAGAGTAACGGGTGATCCTGCCATTGACAACGTCGTATCCGACTTCGGCACCAGCGAGGAACCCGTCGTGTCCGAGGACAACATCACCGTTGAAGGATGGACCCTTAAGGAGATCGAAGAAAGCGCGAGCGTGAAAGAGGGGTTGGCGATAGTGGAGGTTGAGCTTAGCACCCTTGGACTTGCTAGAGGGGAAGAAGTTGGTGATAACCTCGGCCTTCAGGCCTTTGGCAAGGGTATTATCGAGCTCAACCTTAGTGTCAAGAGCGTTGGCGGTAGTCCAAGCCTGGGTCAAGGTGACACCTACGGATTCATCATCAGTTTGCGAAAGGTAGATTTAATTGTATGGAAGAAACTCACCGGTAGGCTTGTCGGTGTACTTGGCCTCAATCTGTATAGAAGAATTGGAATTAGTCCCGCTGCCAAACTCAAATGGAATTGTATGAGACGCTGTGTACATACCTGACCAGCGATAGCTCCGGCCTTGTGGTCGCTCTTTCCCTTGACAGTGAACGCGACGCCATTGGGGGCCTTTGATTTGACCTCAAGGTTGGCTGTACTATGGGTTAGACTATAATTGAATCGGGAGGAATACAAGCATGAAGTGCAAGATTTGAAAAAGCCACGGAAAGACCCACCAGAGGCAGTGTGGTAGAAATCCCTAGAAAGGAGCTTTACATCAAATGGATTGTTAGCACAGCTGACCCAACATTTATAGTGTCCAAGTTCAAGACAAATGGCGAGAAGGAACATACATCGTTTGAAGGCTTAGCAATGTCAGCGAAAGCGGGGATAGACATTTTTGATGGTGTTTGCAGGGGGGTACGATGAAAGTGAAGATGAAAGATTATGAGGTTACTTATGACGGCGGGGGCTGAGGAGGAGAGGTTGTGCCTTTTTTTTTTCCTCTAAGGGAAGAAACCGGGTCAGGATCTTTTTCGTTGTGGTCACTTTCTGATCCGTGATTCGCTGTTTCAGTGGGCTACCGTACCGACAACCGGGAGGGAAGTGGGGTGTGTGAAGGGCTGTGGGCTCGGGGCTAGGGCTTCAAGTCCTGTATGATGTAGGTACACACATGTACATGAAGAACCTGGACGTGAAAACGTGGCTGGTACCAGAAAAACGATGTTCAGGTTCTTCATGCCTGCCCCGAGTACAGCGCCGGACAGTCAAGCCAGAAACTAGTCTTAATCGGGTAATAATGATCATCTAATTATCCCAACATGATAAGAATTATCCCAAATTAATGTAGCCGCCTTGGCATAAAGCTATTAAAGTTATTATTTCACACCTATGTTTTTTTCGGGCAGATTGCACCAAATGTTTGAGAGGTCATAGTGCAGCCAGTTCTTAATTATTTTAAATCCCCTTTTATGGGGATGTTTACAACCATGATTAGACCCATTTTACAAAAGAACATTATTTCTGGACAAGTGTTGTTGAAAGTCGATGGGGTGAAGGGGAGTCGGTGGTTGCTCTAGCCGGCTGATTTTGGCTGTCCGACACCGTACATGTATCTCTTAGGACCGTCCCTAGCACTCCTGCCAGCCTGATGCTCGTGGGGATTGGCACGAGACTGACTACATGTATGTATGTACATGTAGTTACATTGTACTATTTCTTTATTTTGGAGTTTGTCTTTTATGATTACATCTACTCGCGCGTTAATTAAGTCCTGAGAAATTTTGTGAGGTCGTTGCTACCAAGAATTCTCAGAACTTAATTAACGCGTAGAGTATTCAGTTTAATACTTGAGTAAATGCACTACCTCGACCTATCAAAGATGCATGTATTAATAACACTGCACAAACATTGTCAGGGAGATGATACACGTAAGTATACATGTAGTTCTTTAAATCATCGTTTTCGCGCCGAAACACACCAAAACTGACCAAAACTGGCCACCTCCCTAAGCTTCAATTGTTATCTAAACACCACGAAACTTTCAGGATAGTAAGATACACCTTAGAAGAACATATATTCTGAGCTATAATTCTTTTCATCAAATATATGGGAAGTTATATGAATTTGCAAACCTTGGGATTTGGCCAAGACCCCACAAATTCGAGGTCTTGGCACATTTTCTGAGAACAACCGAACAAAATACTCTACCATCCATGCTACAATGATTATTTTTGGGATTTAATACTGCCAGATGGTTCTCCAAACTATTAAGTTATCCTTTACCGATTGGTATAAGTTATATCTTAAAGTGGTGGGTTCTGGGGCCATTTGAAAAGGGCTGGTTTTGACGTTCTTTGGTGTGGTTTTGCTTCGCAACGATGATTTACGTTCAGGCAGTTTACATATATGTAGGCCATATCGGTTCTAGTCCCTGGCCTGTTCGAGCCGCTGTACTACACGTACTTTGACTGATCAATTGAGACCTTGGGAGCGCTGCTGTGCTGGATCGCTGGTCTGGTCCATATTCACAAGTGCATAAGGATCGCGCAATGGATATGTAGGCTATCATTATCCTAATAGGGACCAAAACACATGTATCTTAATCTCATCCTCATTATATAGATATATTATATAAATATTATGTTTAATGCGAGCCTTGACCTTGCGCCAATCCCCACGTGCACTGGATATATGTATCTACATATGTAGATACATATATCCCCACATGTAGACCTACTAAAGTCCAAAGTTGCTTGGGCCCTTTGCCTATAAGAGGTGATGGCCCCAGCCAGCGCTTTTATCGAATCAATACTTCTACCAGCAATGGTGGTAAACGGCGTATCTTCTTAACAGCAGTGCGTTTTTGAGCTTATCCTTGATTAAGGTACATGTACTCTATTGTCTGTGATTATAATTAGGAGATCTACATACATGTATGTCCCTAGAACAGGAAAGGGAATTACCTGATACTTCAGAAAGTCACTTTCACATATTAAAGATAGGTAGATTTCATACATCCGTCATACATGGTACATGTATCTACACACGCTGCATCGAATGGGCTAAGAAATCAATAATAGACAGGTTGAAGAATCAAGATTTGGGAAGTAAAATACATAAAACGCTCAAGACGATTCTCCATAACATATCCCATTATGGATAGAAGGAAAATGCAAACTTGGAGCAGTGAGTTATATACACTACATGTACCTTGAAGGTATCCGTTGGATGCCTTGTAATATCCCTCAACCAAGATGTAGAAAATAAGAAAAGCATTTCACAGCATATCCATAACAATCCACTCATAAGAACCCCTAAATCCATCGATGACATGAGAAACGGGAGAATCCGGCAGCGTTAATCTAACCTTGCAAGAATTAAAATATAGAAACGATAAAGGTTCCGCTACAACTCAAAACAGAAATCCGGGTATTAAAAGGACCGATCAAAAGTAAACAAAGAAGTACATCAATTTTCTAACCCCGGGCCCCAAGCACCAAATGTGCCGCCAGTACCTATTATTGGCCTAAAAGTTGGACGAGGTGTTAACACCAGGAGGCTTGTGGTACTGATCGAGAGTAGCTTTAAATGGAGACGCCTCAGGGCTTGCAGCGTGCATTTCCCTGCCTGCAGCAAGTGGTGACCCATCACGACGCATCAAATCATCTTCATCAATTGGATTGACCCTCTTCCTCTTCAGACGCCACGCAACAATTGCAAGTCCACCAAACAGAAGCGCACCACCAACACCGACAACAACTCCAATTATAGTGTTTCTCGTTGAAGTCGAGAGACCCGAGCCACCATCGTTACTGCCCCCGGATGCCTGGCTGGCCGCGGTCCCAGTTGGGGTCTCAACGGTGGTACTGGATGTGACGTATGAACTGACCACACCATTTCCACTGAGGGTGGTATAAATCGTCGCTACAACTATACGAGTAGTCGGGCTAGCAGTGACTACATCCTCAGACTGAGCAGTAGTCTCCACAGGATCTGTTGAAGTAGTATCCACAGGAGGCCTCGCCGTTGTTGATGTCGAGGTTGGTGTTGTAGTCGTTGTGTCTGGAGGGGTAGGGGTTGTGGTGGTTGTAGGGGTTGTGGTGGTCGTAGAAGTCGTCGGTGTGGTCCGGCTAGTGGTAGTTGATGTTGGGGTAATTATAGATGTAGTAGTTGATCTACTTGATGAGGAGGAGGAGGAGGAGGAGGAGGAGGAAATGGAAGTCGAGTTATTGTCTTGACGCTTGTCGAGTTCGGGCAATTCCAAGTCATCAAAGGGTATTGGCGCCGGGTTGCCCAGCGAAGATCCCACTAGTAGACACAAAAGCGAGAGACAGATGAGGAAGGTTGATATTTTGGCCATGATTGATGGTCTGAAGGGTGAGTACGATGGAGAAACAAAGTTTATTAGGGGGAACCCCCAAGTTGCATGAGAAAAACTCTAGTAGTCGGGGAGAGGGGTATGGTATGTATTAATAGGCCGTGTGACTTCCTAGGAATGAAGAGAGGAAGGCCGGAAGGGTGTTTTTTACCTGGGCTCTATGTAATTGCCCAGTGGGAAGCTGTCTTTCCCTTTTAGACAGTGGAGGAAGAAAGGAAGAAGTGTTCGATCGGAAACGAACAAAAGAGAGGTGGCCGCCGGAAGCCACAGAAAACAAACGAGCGAAATGCAAGCAAAATTTATTTGCTATGATTATGTATGTATAATATATGTGTGTTATGTATATTTATACTGGCGTAACGAGCGAGGTGTGAATTTAGGCGGGAAGAAGAAGAAGAAGAAGAATACTGGCGGAGTGGGTGGGAAGTGGGTGAGCGACAAAACAAACAAAATTGAGGAAGTATGATGTGGGTAGTTGGCAGCACTGGCAGTGGTGGGATTCTGTCTGAAGATGAAGGCATCAGTGCAACAGGGGTGGAGTAATAGATTATAGAAGGTGGCGACGCTGACAACCCCACCCCCGGGAAACGTGAAAGCCGGTTTGAACTAGTAGGGGAGCGTCAACTAAGTTAAGAAGTCCCCGGCGGTTGAAGAACAGGAAGAAGGGTTGGACCCTGGACAGAAGAAGTTGCACTTATGTTGAATAGGAATCAAAAGAGGAAACAAAACAAAAGAGCAACAGTCCGATCGATACCCTGGAGAGAAAGTGCAAAGGGAAGCCAGGAACAACGTACATAGGGGCAAATAATCAGTAAATTGCCAAACAAGGCCGCAGGAGCAGACGTCGCGACAGCCAACCAGCTCCTCCTGTTGTGAAACCCTGAGCAGAGTCTTGAGCTGCACAGCCGGCACGCCGTTACCCCATCGGCCTTAACCTGACATCTGTTACATACATGCACTCTTCCTACCTTGGCATGGTGGCTAACCACACAAAATTCACAGACTAGCTGGAAGCGGCTGTCGGCGGTGTAGAATTGTCACATAAATTCCTCAATCGAGTAGTGCTTTAAATACATGTAATTGTCGTTAGATTTTGGTTTATCACGACGTGATCCGCGGGAATAGACGAAGGGACAGAGTACACACTCTACATGTCTGTACTAGGGTATAGTGAAAAGTGATCAGAATCTAATAAGACAAATACACCGATTCACCGTAACATTCACTTATCAGATTCTGATCACTTACCCTCAACACCCGGTACATCACATAGAGTACCCTAGACTCGAGTATGCACATCTACCGTAGCTAGAGCACCGTAGGCCTAGGTGTCTGTACTCTGTACTTGCTACCAATGTGTTATTAATTGCGCCTTTGCACGAAAAATCCCAGCTCTAAATTCGGATTATATTATCTGGTTGGCTGATGGTAGGATTGGTACTAATCAGGATATTGGAAATCAGCGCTGCTCTGTTTGCGCAAATGCTCTATTAGTCTACTCAAAGTCTCCAGATCCCGTGATTCTTAACCTTAATCCTCCGACCATGATGCTAGAAAATAGCCTACATGGGACCCGAGGACTTTGCGTCTTTACTAGTATATTGTGCATATCTACTATATATATGCTGTATCTATAATAGAGTAAATTTGGTAGTAAGACTTACAAAGGTTCTGGTTTCGGGTTTGTTAGTTTTGTATACAAATCTTATCCTGGTACATGCAGTAAAATAAGTAGGTATTTCTCGGTACATGATATTGAGAGCACGTAAGTACAGCGGTAGGTAATAAGTGATGGAACCACTAAGACACAGTGATACCTGCGAATACCGTATATTAGTGATGTTCTACCCAAAACAGGTATCACTGTGTCTGAGCAGTTCCACCACTTATTACCTATGTGCTCGCGTGTGTACAAAAGTGATCAGAACTCGACGACGATTGGTTATGGGTTTGCAGAAGCCATAGCGTGAGAGCCAATGAAATGAGCCAAAACAATTTATTTAGTAAGGAGGAGAAAAGTCATAAGTACGGTACGGCATTCCCCTCTACTGCAATGACTGCTTGCAAGCGTTGGGGCATGCTTCTAAACTATCTAATCTATCTATCCCAATATTATCCCAAGCTACTTTAAGTAAATGTTTGAGAGTCTCTACATTTGTAAACTGGGTATTCCCATATGTTAACTACAACTCAGTCTCAATATCATTCCATAAAGCCTCTATGAAATTCAAATCTGTAGCTTGAGGAGGTCAGTCAATACTACTATCAACCTGATTTCTTTCCCGGCACTCATTGCATATTTTTTGTGATCCATATCAGCAAAAAATGAAGTTTCGTCCATCAGCAAAAAATGACATGTCGTCTTGAGGAACCTGGGCGTCCGGGATGCACCAGATGCCCCAGATACCCCAAGACTTTTGCTTACCTGTACACTGACGCCGGGGCATACCGGAACGGAGCCAGTGCGCCTCTTTGCCAAAGGAAGTCGTCGCGACAGGTCCAGATGCAAAGTCACCTTCTGGCGTCTCCACACTAGTATTTTTGACCCGGTTAATGGGTTTCACTAGTATTTTTTGCTGGCAGAATGAGATCACTCGGCAAAAAGTACATCGACTAGGACATTGTTTCCGCGCGCCAGTCACATATATTCGTCTATCTGTCTATCTAATTCTCTATGCACATATTTGCTAGCGACCTACCTATTTCCGCGCTTGGCTGCCTGCTTACCTACCTCCGCGCGCTGCCTGCCTGCCTACCCCCGTACCTGCCTGCTTACCTGCCTACATCAGCAAGGTTAACAATTTCTGTAAAGTGTCTCCTGTGTCTCCAGAGAATCAAAATCCGTTTTTAATGTCTCAGGAGAACCTCAGGAGACCAGGGAGACTGTTGGGAGACTCATGAATATGTACAATTTTGCTGATGTACCTCCGCACCTGCTTGCTTACCTACTTACCTATTCGGAGCTTAATTGACGTTGATTTCGTGCACCGTCATTCATAGATTTGAGCGTAGATTTGAGCGTAGATTTGAGCGTAGATTTGATGCTGATTTAGGTGTCGACTTAGTGCAGTTAGTCGACGTTTTGATGTCATTTTGGGTGTCAATTTGGACGTCAATTTGCTGCAAATTTGATGCAATCTGGTGTCGATTTGGTCGTCGATTTGGGAGTTGATTTGCTGCTATTTAGCAATCTGTAGCGGTGTCAGTACAGGCGTCAAAATACTGGTAGGTAAATACGTATCCAGGCATAACTGCATGTAGGAGGTAGGCATCGCTGCTGGTAGGCGGTAGGCGTTGAGGTAGGTATCGCTGCAGGTAGGAGGTAGGTGTCGACGCTGGTAGGAGGTAGGTATTGAGGTAGGCATCGAGAGGAAGGTAGGCAGGTAGGCCAGTAGGTAAGCAGGTGGAGATCCTCGAGATGTCAAATCTGACGTCATTAGCTGGCGAGATCAGGGCTAGCGCCAGGACTTAGGCATATTCGCCACAGTGGGTCACGTTTTGGGAGGTGGTGGCGCGTCAAGAGGCGAGGTGTGATATTCGGGACGTCTACGAGGCGTTAAAAGACGATATATCACATTTTGTATACTTTTCAGCCATCTAAAGATGACGTGTCACATTTTGATAGCGGCGGGACGAGGTTTTGTGAGCAACATCAGCAAGCTTAACAATTTCTGTAAAGTATCTCCTGTGTCTCCAGAGAATCAAAATCCGTTTTTAATGTCTCAGGGGAACCTCAGGAAACCCGGGAGACTGTTGTGAGACTCATGAATATGTACAATTTTGCTGATGAATAGACTGAGTTTTGGGCGCGGAAGACGAATTTGTACATATAGGCGCGCAGATTCATCCTCGCAAAACCTGTTTTTTGCTGATGTCTTGTGACGCCTGGGCGCCTCAGACGCTCCAGACGCTTCAGACCACACAAAGCGATTTTTTACCTGCATACTGACACCCGGGTGCTCCGCGATGAGAGCCCTGCATCAGCAAGTTTAACAATTTCTGTAGAGTGTCTCCTATGTCTCCAGAGAATCAAAATCCATTTTGATGTCTCAGTAGAACCTCAGGAGACCCGGGAGACTGTTGGGAGACTCATGAATATGTACAATCTTGCTCATATGCGTCCCTTGGTCAACCGACGATATCGCGAAGGCTAAAGACAAAAACATTCTCCCATCCCTCAAAACTTCATCTCGACGTCTGAGTGTAAAGACGAGATTGTCTTCTGGCAGTAGACATTAAAGATAGCCACTCTACCATTATAGTCCCATCTTGGTTTATGAAAGTCGACATACGCCCTTGTCACCTCGCCTTTAGTCTAATTACCAACGTTATATTGGCTGCCATTGACTTATGTCCTCAACCTGACCGGGCATATTTCGACTACTACATACATCAGCAAAAAATGAAGTCTCGTCTTTTGACGCCTGGGTGCTCCAGTCGCTTCAGACGCGGCTCCAAACGATACAAAGCAATTTCTTACTTGCATATTTACACTTCGGTGCCACGGGACGGGACCTTTGCATCACTTTGTCAGATGATGTCGTCGCGACAGGTCTAGATGCAAAATGACCTCCTGGCGTCTAAATACCAGTATCTTCGGCCCGGTTAACAGGTTTCGCTAACAGTTTTTGCTGGCAGTACGAGATCACTCGGTGAAAGGTATATCGACTAAGACATGGTTTCCACGCGACTATCGCATATATTCACCCATCTGTCTATCTAATTCTATGCAAATCATGATATTTGCTAGCGCTCTACCTACATCCGCGCACGCTGCCTGCCCACCCCTGCACCTGCCTGCCTAGCCTGCACCTGACTGCCCACCCCATTTCCCAACTGCCTAACCATGTGCCCGACTGCCTGCCTGATTGCCTGAATTCCTGACTGCCTGCCTGCCTACATGCCAATTAGTAGTTCAATCAACATCGATTGGGTACACCATTGTAACGGGGGTCTATGGACGTAGGGACTATGATGCCAAGGAATACAACCGAGGCGAGGATGTGGCAATAGGTGTTCAAGACTATGGGCTAAGGAGTGGTTCTACCTAGTACAACAAACTGGTTGAACCCTATGACGAGGCGTAGAACAAAAGTAGTATTCGTGGAGTAGATACAAAGGTTCCGTGAACACAAGAGGAAAAGAAGGGAAACATCAAAGGCACTAGACAACGCCCCCTTATATATCCAACTCCTAGTCCGTTTATGACTAATGCCCCGCGTAACGGAAACCAAAAGAACATAACAGAAACCCCATTACAAATCATAGTTCAACCGCGCAATACCTTCTCTTCACAATCCAATCTATCACCTTACCCGAAATACAATAATGCCGTTACAGATTACGCCCCCCTCTAAGGCCTACCTCCTGGTTGGCTTAGGTTTCCATGAATAGCGTTCATGGAACCGTCGAACAATATCAGGTGAATGCTCAAGGTCCGATAGCGGTTGCCAAGAGGCATCATCGTATCCAGTGTATCGTACCAGGTACTCAAAGCCACCCCTTCGTTTCTTAGAGTACACAATATCCTCGACTTCCCATTCTTCCTCTCCTTCGATCTCAACCGGAAATGGTGGTGACTGTTGTTGTCCAGGTAATGGATTACCCGCTTCAGGTGACAACAATGAAACGTGAAATACTGGATGGATCTTTATGGAGCGGGGAAGTTATAGCTCACAAGTATAGGGGTTGACGATTCGTTTGATGCTATAAGGACCAATCTGTTTCCAATCAAACTTTTTGGAGGGTCGCTTTATTAGAACATGGTGGGTTGACCAGAAAACTTTATCTCCTACATGATAACGAGGGGCAGGAGAACAATTTAGATTAGCCGACTTCTCTTGTACCCTTTGCGCCCGAAACATTTTGCTCTTCAGAAACTCCACCATGTCCTTCATCTCTTTTGCAATACTGTTGGCTTGATCTTCCGCTGTCGTTTTACCATGTTCCAAGGGACCAAAAGTCATCCTGGGATTTCTTCCCGAGTTGGCATAGAAAGGAGAGACTTTTGTTGTTTCCCAAATATGGTTATTTGTTGGGAACTCAGCCATTGCCAACAGCCGGGCCCAATCATCTTGCTGGTAGGAGACATAGCTTCGGAGATATTGTTCCATTATGGCATTGATCCTTTCAGTTTGTCCATCAGTTTGGGGGTGAAATGCGGTGGAGAATCGTGGAGATATTTCCAGGCATTTGCAAAGTGACTTCCAAAATTCCGCAACAAATTGTGTTCCTCTATCGGACACAACCGTATCAGGTAGTCCATGTAGCTTCCAAACATTATCGATATATAGCTTTGCTACTTCCTTCGAGTCCACCTCTTTAGTTGTTGGTATTAGGTGTCGCATTTTGGTTAGTCTATCAACAACAACTAGGATCGCATTGTAACCATCACTCGCAGGGAGGTCGGTAACAAAATCCATCGAGACATCTGTCCATGGTCCATCAGGTATTGGCATTGGGCGAAGTACTCCATAGGGCGCATTGCGTGGTGCCTTGCTACGGGCACACACATTACAATTCCTGACATATCGATCGACATACTTTCGCATTTGTGGCCAATAATACTCCCGACTTAAGAGTTCCAATGTCTTTGCTCTACCCGGATGGCCTGCTGATGGTTTATCGTGATGTTCTTTTAGGAGTCTCAGCCGGAGGTCATTGTCATTTGGTACGTAGAGTGCGCCTCGATAAAGTAGCAGACCATTGTTGTCTTCAGTACATTCGGCAAGTGAAATTTTATTTGAATGTCGAACGTCGCTCCGAAGCATAACGAGAATCTCGTTTGGGAAACTATCAACTTGGTAAGCTTTTGAAAATAACTCCTCCACAGTAGACATTCCTTCAGCGGATTTATTTGATAAAGAACCCGCGAACAAACTTAGCTTTGTATCCAAATTTTTTCGCTTCAGAACCACTTGACTCTGATGCGTCAACCTTTCATCCCCCTCTTTAGGTAGGTCACCTGACCTTCTAGTTAATGCATCCGGTTTTGCTCCTTGTTTTCCCGGTCGAAATTGTATAACGAAATCGAAACGTGAAAGAAATTCAGACCAACGAGCTTGTCGACGATTTAATAATTTTGTCGTCATGAAATATTCCAGATTTCGATGATCGCTGAAAACCTCAATGGGGAATTGTGCTCCTTCTAAATGATGTCGCCATTCTTCAAAACATCGAATAATCGCTAGAAGTTCTTTATCATAGATTTCATAATTACATTCCGCAGGGGAGTGTTTCTTGGAAAAGAAAGCGACTGGATGTAAAACTCCTTCATCATCACGTTGCGATAGAATTCCCGCTGAAACATAATCGGATGCGTCGGTTTCTAGCACAATCTTTCGATTTGGGTCCAAATGGACTAGTATAGGTGTTGTTGTGAACATCTTTTTTAAGGTTTGAAATGCTTCCCCCCTTTCATCCGTCCATTCGAATTTAACATTTTTTTTTGTTAGGGCTGTAAGTGGGGCAACAATCTTTGAATATCCTAAGATGAACCGTCGATAAAAGTTTGCAAATCCCAAAAACACCTGAACATCGTGGAGATTCGTCGGTGTGGACTATTCTAAAACATCAATAACTTTCTTCAGATCCATTCGATTACCATTCGGAGTAAGGATCAGGCCCAGGTATTTTGTTTCTTGAATCATGAATTCGCATTTTTCGGGTTTGAGATGAACATGATTTTCATCAAGTACTTTTAGAACTTTTCGAATATGATCCTTATGTTCTATAAGAGACTCGGAATAGATGAGGATATCATCTAAATAAGCTGTTACGAATTGATCCAAATAGGGACGTAGGATATCATTGATCCAATGTTGGAACGTAGCAGGAGCATTCGCTAATCCAAAGGGCATCACCGTATATTCAAAATGTCCGTATCGAGTCCGGAATGCCGTTTTCCATTCATCTCCTTCCGCTATTCTGATTTGATTATACCCCAAACGTAAATCTAACTTGGTATAATATTTTGCTTTTGACAATTTGGCCAAAGTTTCCTTCAATAACGGTAATGGATAACGATTCTTAATCGTAATTGCATTGAGGCCCCGATAGTCGACAAATAAACGAAGAGTTCCATCGGCTTTCTTGACGAATAGTATAGGTGCTCCCGCTGGCGATTCACTATGGCGGATAATTCCCTTGGGCAGATTTTCCTGAAGATAATCCCAGAGTGCTTTCAACTCAATTTGGGATAGAGCGTATATTGGTCCCCATGTTGGTTGTTTGCCTTCCTCTAGTACTATTTTCATATCATGGGACGGTCGATGTGGTGGAAGTATTGAAGCATCATATTCCTCAAACATATGAATATAGCGATGGAACTCTCTTGGTATTAATTGTTCAATATCGATAGTCGGTTTTTCAGCTGCTGAAACGGTAACGGTATGAGTTTCCGGTAAGGGAGTCGATATACCATGAACTGTAATTGCGGTTCCACTGAGCGAGCAATATTGACAGCAGCTTCGAGAGTCGAAAATAAGCAAGTTTTTCTTTGGTCGAATTGTAACATCATGACGTCGCATCCAAGGTATCCCCATCACAATCGGATAGTGTCCCAACTTGGTCCCAAAACATGACGCAGTCTCTCGATTGCCATGAATGTCTAGCGAGACATCAACAATATGGGTAATTTTTCCTGACTTGATAGGTCTGCCGTCTATAACGTTTACTTATCGGGGTATTTTGAGTGGGGTCATGGCGAGATTGTTGTGGCATGCAAAAGATTCATCGATAAAAGCATATCCTGATGCTCCGGTATCAATAAGGGCGTAGGTGGGTACAAAAATATCTTTATTCTGTGAAATTGAACAAGTTACTACAAATTGGTTCCCATCCATTTCCTCCTCTGATACCGAAAAACCAGAAATATGCATTTCAGAAAAATCCTTAAATGGTCCCTGGGCTAAGCCACTTAGTGCAGGGACAAATCTTTTGCCGACTCGTTATCGCTTCCATCATTTTCCTCTACCCTCAATGCTGCTCCTCTCATCACTGGTCTCCTTGTTTGATTTCCAGTTGCCCTTGCTTGGGGGCAATCCTTAACCATATGTCCGACTCCTCCGCAATAGAAACATCGGCCCTCAGCTAAGCGGGCGTTTCTTTCAGTAGGGGTGGGGCGACGACGTCCCCCGGACAGATCCATTGGTACATAACCCCCGGGCGAAACGAGGGATGGTTCTCCAGAGTACGTGCATTGACAGCTGGGGCGGCAGCGCGAGGAGTAGGCAGAGGATTCGCTGGTGGGGGACGAGGGGTCGGAGCAGCAGTAGCACTCCAAGGCTTTTTACTTCCTCGCTTAGCCTCTGCCGCTCGTCGTCGATTATCTAACCGTTGCAAAAGTGTCGCGCAGGCATCTACTGTCGCAGGAGTTTCATGGTGTATCATCGATTCATCGAGTTCCGCATTAATACCCTCCATCAAAGCCTCAATCCGAGAGACTTCATCCATTCCTGATTCGGCAGCGTATCTTTGAAATTCGGCGAAATAGTCAGCGAAGGTTCAATTTCGCTGGCGGATGTTCCTAAGATTTCTTCTAGCTGTTCGCATTCGATCAGGGTCCCCGAACGCAGTATCTAAGATTTCATAAAACCGCAACATGGAAGGCAAAGCGATGCCTTCTTCTCCGACATATTGTAAGAACTGATTAGCGGCAACACCCTCCAGTCGACTGAATGCGTAGGATAACTTGGACTGTAGCGTGGGAAAGCGGTCGGCATTTCCCAATAGTTTAATCCTCATCTGTTGTTTAAATAGGTGTAATCTTTCTCGATCGCGATCTCCCTTAAACGCCTCGGGATCTGGGAGCTTTTCCGACCGCTGAGTAGTAGCCACAACGGGTGGTATTGGAGGCGCGGGTGGGGCATCATCACCACCAATCGGTTCTTCATCAGGGGCAACTACTTCGACAGCGACCCGCTGGGTTCGAGCAGCAGTAAGGTCTCGTTCGAACATCTCCCTTGCATTTCCAGCCTCCCTCTCCACCTCTTGTAAGTCCGTTGCATACTGAGCGAGACCATGTTGGGCCCTTTGAAGAAGTGCGTAAGCTTCTATCCCGACAGTGTTATCGACCTGTGGATGTTCTTGGAAGAAGGTTTGAAGGGTGGAGCTTAGTTGTTGGTAATCAATAGGAACGTGTTCCGACATTGTAGGCTATAGTGTTGTATTGGTTGACGATAAAGGACGGAACCTAGTGTAACGGGGGTCTATGGACGTAGGGACTATGGTGTCAAGGAATACAACCGAGGCGAGATCGTGGCAATAGGTATTCAAGACTATGGGCTATGGAGTGGCTCTACCTAGCATGACAACTAGTTGAACCCTATGACGAGGCGTAGAAAAAGTAGTATTCGTGGAGTAGATACAAATAATAATAAATATTTTTATATTGCTTTGAAGTACAGGACTTATCGCACGCCGGACCTCCCGCCAGACATAAGAAAGAAACAAAAAGGAAACGATGAAAGAAAATTTTTAAAGGAAAGGTACAGGAACGAAAAACCAAAGAAACCGATCATCATTCCTCCGGGTCCTCCTCGTCCATTTCGTACCAGTCGAGTAGGTTGATTTTTGATGCAAATTGTAGAATCAGGTCTACGTTGAGGTTGGTGAATAGCCAGTTTTCCCAAGTGGGTGGCCCTGGGATTTTATCCATAAGTGGCCTTCGTAGTTGTGTCCATCGTGGGCAGTCGATCATGGTGTGTTTGGAAGATTGTTCCGAGCCGCATTGGCAGGGTTCAGGTTCTGTAAATGCTGCGTGTCTGTCTATCCTGGTGACTTGACATCGTATGCGGTGGATGAGTTTTGCTTTGGCTCGGAGAAGTTTTGCTCGCTTTGGCTGGATCTTTAAGGTTCCTGGTTCGTGGTAGTTGGTGAGTGGGATAGAGTTCCATTCTTCTATCATGCGTTTGGTGAGGGTATCGTTCTGTATCCATCTTTCTCTGCGGTTACCTGGTTCCTGAAAGGGTAGCATGAGTGATGCAATTCGATGTAGGCCTGTGCCTTTCATGTTTTTTGTTCTGGTGGGGAGGAGTTGGATGAGTTTTTCGTTAAGTGGGTGGTCCGCAGGGTGGCAGAGGATGCGCGTCCCATATTTCCGTGATTTGTGGTTGAGGAGGTGTTCGAGTGGGGGAAGTGCTGCTTCTTTCAGTAATTTTTCGGTTTTGGTCCAGCGGGGTAGGCCTGTTATGATCCTGGCGGCTTCGTTATAGAGGGGGGATAATGATCGGAGGATATGGTCGGCTCCTGTCCACCATGCCTCCGATCCCCATAGGATGGTGGGGAGGAAGCCTTGGACGATTAGGTGGTGGATGGATTTTATTGTTGATCCTGGGAGGTAGGCGATGTTTCTGATTCTGCCTAGTGCTCTAAGGCCTTTGGCGATGGTTTCTTCGATGTGGGGTCGGAAGGAGAGATTTGAGTCCAACCAGACTCCAACGTATTTGAGTCTATCTTTAGGTTGGATTTCTTCTTTTGGGATTGTTACCGAGTTTCTGGGAGCTGGAGTGCTCGACTTTGTGGGTTTGAAGAAGACCAGGTCGGATTTCTGAGGTTTGTATTTGATATTGAGGGGTGCTGCTTTTTTTACCCTTTCCGCCATTCTTTCGTTGAGTCTTTTGGTGATGTAGAGGGGGGACTTTGCGAGTTGTACGAGTGCATCGTTGTCGATATAGGTGGTATTGGTTTCTTTGTGGGAGTTGGTGGGATCTGTTATTACCCCGGCGTATATCATAAATAATACTGGGGATAGGGGGGAGCCTTGGGGTAGGCCTGAGGCATATGGTTGTGGTGGTTCCAGTTCGTGGTTAAATTGGAATTGGAGTGTTCGTTTGGTGTTGAATTCCTTGCACCAGTTGGTTAGGTATGTTGGGAATTTTTGTTGGGTCATGATTTCTGCAAGTAGGAGGTGGTCGACACAGTTGAAGGCTCCTTGTATGTCATTTGTGAGGAGTGCTGGTCTGTCTGGGGTAGTTCCTGTAGTTCGCTTGATCAGGAGGTTTTGTTGGATGGGCGTGAGCGTGCGGAGTAAGGCATCGATCGCTGAGATAGTTGGTCTGCCTCCGAATTGGTCTTTACTGAGGGTTTCCAGGATGGTTCCGGCGGTGCATAATCTTGTTGCCACTATCTTTTCCAGTACTTTGCTAAAGCATTGTAGTAGGGAGATGGGTCGGTAGGCTTTGGCCGATGAATAGTCGGATTTTCCTGGTTTCGGGATTGGTATGCATTTTGCCACTTTCCATCGGTCCGGTTGGACTCCATGTCGGAGCATGGCTGAGAACATGTCCTGGAAGAGTTGGGTGTTTGCCTTGATTGTTGCCTGTATGAAAGGGTATGGTATGTTGTCAGGCCCAGTGGCCGAATGTGCTGGGCATGATTTGGTTGCGGACGTGATTTCTTCTGTTGTTACTTCCTGAAAATCGTCACTAAGGTCAAAAGATGGGGGTCTGATTTGAAGTGGGGGATTGTTGGGGGACGTCCAATTTGTGGGGAAGAGTTGGGCTCTTAGAGCTTGGCACTTCCCCGCAAACGTTTCTTCACCTTGTATAGTTGGGATTGTAGTTTCTCTTCTTTTCCCCGTGTTGATTAATTTCCAGATGGCACTTCCTTTGGCCTCTGTGAGTTCTTTTTCCCTTTGTTCCGCCTTGGCTTTTCGGATTGCTGCTGTCCATCTTCTGCTAGTTTTCCTGAGGGATTCTCTGTCTTCGTCCTTTTGGGTGTTTCTGGCTTTCCTTTCTAGTGTATTGAGGGTTGATTTTATTTCTTTCAGCTCTGGGGTCCACCATTTTTTTGATCTAATGTGTCCTTGGCTCCATGGGGTCACCTGATCTATCAGGTTATCTATATGTTCGAGTATGAAGTCGACCGATTGTTTTGTATGGTTCTGGCATTCCCATGCTTCGGGGGGGAGCTGGAGGCCTGAGATGTTTTCTTCCAGTTTTCCCCAATCCGTTCGGTGCCATAGTCTCCTGGGGATGTGAGGGGGCTTTTCTATCCGTAGTTGTAGGATGGTTTTCCCGTGATCGGATCCGGCTCCATAACGGTCAATATTCCAACGGACGTCATGGTCCAGTACTGGTCCTTTGACTAGAGTCAGATCGATGATGGTTGGTCTGTTGTTGTTTCTGGGGAAGTGTGTGAATTCGCCTGGCTCGTTGAGCAAGGATAGCCTTTGTCGATCGATCCATCTCTTTAGTTTCCTGGATCCGGGTTTGTCCGTTCTGATTGTGTTGGTGTAGTCGTGGGATTTGTGTCCATACCAGAGTTGGTGATGGCTGTTAAAGTCTCCCATGACGAGGCAGTTTCGGATGGTGGTTATTTGTCTGGAGATTTCGGCGAAGGGTCCGCTTCGTCCTGGTGAGTATATGTTGAGGATCTGTGTTTTTTGATTTTGGATTTCCACCGTGACAGAGACGATGAAATTGTTGTGGGTGTAGTGGTGTTTTGGTTTCAGGTTGGCGTGTTTCCTGATGTATGTGGCGGCTTTAGTGCCCTTGTTGCTGGCTGTGAATAGGTAAAAGAGAGGGGATTCCGGTGGGTGGCCGTCTTTGTTGTTCCATGGTTCTTGTAACAAAAGGAAAAGTATGTTGTGGTCCTGTTCTGCTTCCTCCACTACTGACTTTGTTGTAAGCTCGTTTTTCGCACAGTTCAGTTGCTGTGCGATGGCCGTTGTTCTTTTGATGTGACTCATTGGGTGTTATCCATGGCTGCATCTTCTTGGGGGGGTCTTGGGCCGGGATGACGATGGGTATTGGTAGTGGGCTTGGGTTTGTGTCTGGTCCAAGTTTGTTTATGATGCGGGCTTTGGTACGTTCTGGGCAGTTGGCGTCTGTTGCTTTGTGTGGGGCCTTGCAGTGGTAGCATCGGATGGGTGTATGGATGCATCTGGTACCTCCTGGGCATTCTGAGCATGGGTGTTCTTTTGTTTGGTGGTCCTCTGCGCAATGTCCACATCTCCCGGTTTGGTGGGAGCATCTTTCGTGTCGGTGGCCGTACTCTAAGCATTTGGAGCATTGGGTTTCCGGTTGGCTGGGAGATAGTTGTCGATTTTGCATTGCCGGTCGAATAGGGTAAGGTATCTCAGTCCGAGATTATCCTTTGTATATTGTCCTGGGAGTGCGATGATCATTGACGAGTGTGATTTCCCTGCTCTAGCCTCGGGTCTGCTTAGCCATCTGGGGATTTGTGCCATTTCGAAGGTGGTTCCGTAGTTGCCTCTGACTTCTGAGGCCATGACCTGTCCTGCTTCATATCCATCTCCGATTGTTGTTGGGATTCCGTGTACGATGAATTTGGACCATTTGGGAGTTGACCCTTATGTCAACGAATGGAACCTTGAGTTCTCTTAGGGCTGCTTCGATCTCCTGTTTATATTCGAAGACTTTTGAGGCGGGGGGTAGCGAATTTGGTTTCCAATACGATGTTATTCTTTGAGGTTTTCCTGGCGGCGATGAGCTGGCAGTCTGGATTTTCGATTTTTGAGTTGATTCTTGTTCTGATGTCGGAGGGGGTGACTGGTGATTCCTTGTTTGTCTCAATAATTATTTCCCTGTTGATCTTGGTAATTTCTGGTTTGAACAGTGGGTCCGCTTTGGGTTTGGGTTTCCTTCTGTTTGTGACCACTGTGTATTCAGGATTGGCATTTCCTGCTGCGATGGATGCGTAGGATTTGGGTGCTGGTGGGATTGGTGTCTCTTTTCCTTTTCCTTTTTGTTGTTGGGCATGGTTCGGGTTGTTGGCGTGGTTCAGGTTGTTGGCGGTGTGATGATGGGGGTGGTGGGGGTGGTGTTGGTAGCGGCAGCGACGGCAGCGATTGCGGAGGCTCTTCCTTCCTTGACTGCTTGGTTGCTAGGTCTGTTGACGGAGAGGTTGGTGAGCTGTTGTTGGAGGCGGTGGAGTTTTTCGGAGGTTTTGTCTTGGTTCTTTGTCATTTCAAACATTTGTTTGGCCAGGACGTCGACGGTGTGTTTAAGGGTTTCGTTTTGGGTGGATAGGACTTCAATGGTAGCTTTTAGGTCCTGTTGATTTGTTCGGATGTTTGATTGAGGGGTTCTAGTGCGACGGTGAGGGCATTTCTGATTACCCAAGAAACATAGTTTAGGTCCATCCTGGCGTGGGTTTCTTGGGGGACGATGCTGGGGTGGATATAGTCGTATTTTGGTGCATATGGCTCGTTATATTGGGTGTGTTCAGCGAAGATGGAGAAGGGTTCATTGCCGAGCTGGGTTTCTTCGATGGTGTGGACTGTGTTTGTTGGGTTGATTGGGTGTCAGGGAAGCGAGGGGGTGCTGGTGTTTCCTGGTGGAGGGGCTCCTGCGAACCAGGAGCTCAGGGAGGCTTGCTGGGACATCACTGATTTCCTGTTCGGATTGGATTAGGAAAGACTTCTGATAGAGTTCTTTTCCTTCCTGCGGTATTTGGTGGGTTGGGTGTGAGGCCAGTTTGTCAGTTGTTGGTTTCGCTACGGTCGCGAAGCTTAAGCGAGGCTGAGGGGTAGAAAGTTCCAACTCAGGGACTAGAGCGTGAATACTTACGTACGAACAGATTGTGCGATAAGATACCAATAGATTACGGAGTCTATTGACATACAGGATCGTGTTCGAGTAAAAGTTTTATCGAGGATGCAGGCAAAAGTTATTGTTGTTCGAATGTTTTGGTGTTGCGCGGGTAGATACAAAGGTTCCGTGAAGAGAAAAGGAAAGGAAGGAAAACATCAAAAGGCACGAGACAACGCCCCTTATATATCCAACTCTAGTCCATTGATGACTATACCCCGCGTAACGGAACCGAAAGAACATAACAGAAAGTCCATTACAAATCAGAGTTCAACCGCACAATACTCCTCTTCACAACCCAATCTATCACCTTAGCCGAAATACAATATTGCCGTTACATGAGTGGGTGGTCGGCAGGGTAGCAAAGGATACGCGTCCCGTATTTTCGTGATTTGTGGTTGAGGAGGTGTTCGAGTGGGGGGAGTGCTGCCTCTTTCAGCAGTCTTTCGGTTTTTGTCCAGCGGGGTAGGCCTGTTACTATCCTGGCAGCTTCGTTATAGAGTGGGGATAGTGATCGGAGGATGTGGTCGGCTCCCGTCCACCATGCCTCTGATCCCCATAGGATAGTGGGGAGGAAGCCTTGGACGATAAGGTGTTGGATGGATTTTACTGTTGTCCCGGGGAGGTATGCGATGTTTCTGATTCTGCTTAGGGCTTTAAGGCCTTTGCGATGGTTTCTTCGATGTGGGGTCGGAAGGAGAGATTTGAGTCCAACCAGACTCCAACGTATTTGAGTCTATCTTTAGGTTGGATTTCTTCTTTTGGGATTGTTACCGAGTTTCTGGGAGCTGGAGTGCTCGACTTTGTGGGTTTGAAGAAGACCAGGTCGGATTTCTGAGGTTTGTATTGATATTGAGGGGTGCTGCTTTTTTTACCCTTTCGCCATTCTTTCGTTGAGTCTTTTGGTGATGTAGAGGGGGGACTTTGCGAGTTGTACGAGTGCATCGTTGTCGATATAGGTGGTATTGGTTTCTTTGTGGGAGTTGGTGGGATCTGTTATTACCCCGGCGTATATCATAAATAATACTGGGGATAGGGGGGAGCCTTGGGGTAGGCCTGAGGCATATGGTTGTGGTGGTTCCAGTTCGTGGTTAAATTGGAATTGGAGTGTTCGGGTGGTGTTGAATTCCTTGCACCAGTTGGTTAGGTATGTTGGGAATTTTTGTTGGGTCATGATTTCTGCAAGTAGGAGGTGGTCGACACAGTTGAAGGCTCCTTGTATGTCTTTTGTGAGGAGTGCTGGTCTGTCTGGGGTAGTTCCTGTAGTTCGCTTGAATCAGGGCACTGGGCGTGAGCGTGCGGAGTAAAGCACTCGATCGCTGAGATAGTTGGTCTGCCCTCCGAATTGGTCTTTACTAAGGGTTTCCAGGATGGTTCCGGCAGTGCATAATCTTGTTGCCACTATCTTTTCCAGTACTTTGCTAAAGCATTGTAGTAGGAGATGGGTCGGTAGGCTTTGGCCGATGAGTAGTCGGATTTCCTGGTTTCGGGATTGGTATGCATTTTGCCACTTTCCATCGGTCCGGTTGGACTCCATGTCGGAGCATGGCTGAGAACATGTCCTGGAAGAGTTGGGTGTTTGACTTAATTGTTGCCTGTATGAAAGGATATGGTATGTTGTCAGGGCCAGTGGCCGAATGTGCTGGGCATGATTTGATTGCGGACGTGATTTCTTCTGTTGTTACTTCCTGGAAATCGTCACTAAGGTCAAGGATGGGGGTCTGATTTGGAGTGGGGGGTTGTTGGGGACGTCAATTTGTGGGGAAGAGTTGGGCTCTTAGAGCTTGGCACTTCCCCGCAAACGTTTCTTCACCTTGTATAGTTGGGATTGTAATGTCCCTTCTTTTCCCCGTGTTGATTAGTTTCCAGATGGCACTTCCCTTGGCCTCTGTGAGTTCTTTTTCCCTTTGTTCCGCCTTGGCTTTCCGGATTGCTGCCGTCCATTTTCTGCTGGTCTTCCTGAAAAATTCCCTGTCTTCGTCCTTTTGGGTGTTTCTGGCTTTCCTTTCTAGTATGCTGAGGGTTGATTTCATTTCCTTCAGCTCTGGGGTCCACCATTTCTTGGATTTAAGGTGTCCTTGGCTCCATGGGGTTATTTGGTCTATCAGCATCAGCAAGTTCGCCTATTACCCAGGGGGCAGCCCCTACGTCCTGGCGGGCATTCTGCGCCACGAGCGCCCAGCGCGTCCGGCACCGCCAGAGTACAACCCTCGCGCCAGGCTCCGCCGCAGGACCGTCCCACTCTCTGGGACCGCCAGGAGATATGGCTCACGTCCGGAGGGCACGCGCAATGCTCTGTCGCCTGGGCCCGCCATGAGA